>NW_012138858.1:3614864-3616476 GCF_000956105.1 Propithecus coquereli
TGGCGTCGTCCTAGCTCACAGCAACCTCAAACTCCTGGGCTCAAGCGATCCTCCTGCCTCAGCCTCCCAAGTAGCTGGGACTACAGGCATGCGCCACCATGACTGGCTAACTTTTTTCCTATATATTTTTAGTTGTCCAATAATTTCCTTCTAATTTTAGTAGAGACGGGGTCTCACTCTTGCTCAGGCTGGTTTCGAACTCCTGAGCTCAAACAATCTGCCCACCTCGGCCTCCTAGAGAGCTAGGATTACAGGCATGAGCTACCGCGCCCGGCTAAACTTTAATCTTTTGCATGTGGATACCCGGTTGTCCCAGCATTATTTGTTAATTTGTATTATCCTGTTTTTATTGTCAAAGGTAAATTGGCCATAAATGTAAAAATGGAATTTTAGACTATCAATTATATTCCACTGATCTGTATGTCCATCCTTATGCCATTACCACACCACCTTGATTACTGTAGCATTTTAGTAAATTTTGAAACAATTAAGTAAGATACCCGTAATTTGATTTTTCCTTTCAACACTATTTGACTATTTTGGTTTCCTTGCATTTTCATATGGATTTTAGTACAGCTTGTCAATTTATTTAAGAGATTAAAAAGAAGCCGGTATTTTGATAGAGATTATGTTGAATCTGTAGACCAGTTTGAGGAGTGGTGTGATTTTAACAATATTACCTCTCCTGAACCACCAACACAGAAAATCTTTCCATTTGTTCAGGTCTTCTTTAATGTCTTTCAACAATATTTTGTAGTTTTCAGCGAGCAAGTTTTGCACTCCTTTGTTAAATTTATTCCGAAGTGTTTCATTCTTTTTGATTCTATTGTAAATGGAATTTTTTCTTAACTTTATTTTCAGATTGCTTATTGATAGTGTATAAAAATACAACTGATTTTGGTGCGTTGACCTTGCTGAACTTTATTAATTCTGATATTTTTATGTGCATTCCTTAGGATTTTTTCCTACAAGAAAATGTCAACTGTGTATAGAGATAATTTTATGTTTTCCTTTCCAATCTGGATACTTTTCTTGCTGTTTCCAGCCTAATTGGTTTGGCTAGGTCCTTCCCCACAGTGTTGAACAGAAGTGGAGACAGCCAGACATCCTTCTCTTGTTCCTGGTCTTAGGGAGAAAGCACCCAGTCTTTCCCGTTACATATTAATATTTTGTTATCTGTGGGTTTTTTTATAGGCCTTCATCAGATTAGGGAAGGTCTCTAATATCTCTAGCTTTGGGGTGTTTTTATCATAAAAGGATGGTGGGTGATGCCAAGTGCTTTTCCTGCATTTCTGAGATGATCATTTGATTTTTGTCCTCTATTCTATTAATACGAACATTACAATGAATAATCTTCCTATGCTGTATCCACTTTGTACACCAGGATAAATCCCAGCAGGCCATTGAATATAACCCTTTTTATACATTTCTGGATGTGATTTGTTGAGAATTATTGCATCTATAGTCATGAAAGATATTGGTCCACAGATTTCTTTTCTTTTGATGTCATTATATGGTTTTGACATCAGAGTAACACAGGTCTCGTAGAATGGCCTGGGAAATGTTCGTTCCTCTTTTATTTGTTTTTCTTGAAAAAAGAGTTTAAGAAGAA
>NW_012138858.1:3617171-3617571 GCF_000956105.1 Propithecus coquereli
TTTATAGTTTCTTATGTTAGAATGTTATGTTTATTTGAGATCTTCTATTTTAATAGAGGTAGGTAGTTACTCTCTGCTCCATTAACATAGCAGTCTGCTAATAATTGGACAGAGATTTCCTTAAAGGCCTCAAGCCAGTGAATCTCCCAGCTTTTGTGAAGGGCTCTGTGTGAGTGCCGCTGTGTGCTTCCAACGCTTGGGCAGACGTTTTAAATCCCTGCCTTAGCCTTCACTTCCTGCCTACACAGTCAGCCACGGTGAGAGAGTGGGATCTTCTTTGTCTTTCCTGGGCATGTGCACAGCCCTCCTCATGGGGTGGCCTGTAGTATTTCCATGAATATAGGAGTCATGCATGTTCCCTAAGTTTTCCCCATTTTTCCTTTTTAATTTTTCGGTCAGC
>NW_012138858.1:3618346-3625283 GCF_000956105.1 Propithecus coquereli
GGTGCAGAAGGCACCAGAATGGAAGTCGGAAGAGCTACAGAACAGGGGTGCAGATAGCTGCTGGCTTGAGCTGCAATGGTCTGACATGTTGGAGGAAGGGGTGCACCATGGAGACCTCACATTGTGGGAGAGAAAGAAAGGGATTTGGCATCAGACTGACTGGGGATAAGACTTTTTTTTTTACCATGACAGCCAAGTAACCATGAGCAAATTGCTTATCTTTGCTGAGCCTCAGTTTTATCATTATAAAGCAGCATTATTAGGGTTAACGATTAAATAAAACAAAGTGGATAAGAGCTCCTGACTCAGAGGTTGGTGCAGAGCAGTAGCCCCGTCCCTAGTCATCACACTACTACCTTGACGCAGTGTAGGTCAGGAAAGCATTGTGGAAATTTGTTAGTGCCTTCCTGTGTTTCAACTTCCGCTGCAACTATACTACATCCTTCTTTTTTTCCAGCCCTCATTTGCTTTTGTCCCCAGACCTTGCATTTCCAACATCTGTAGGCTGGACTCGCAAAGCCTCCTTGCAAACCCTCCGTCAGGTGCTGCTATTTCTCCTGGGTCCTAGATAATGATCCTCCTAGAAAATTATCCATCCTGATGCTCACTTCTCCCCTGGAAACCTGCTGAGGGGCCAACCCTCCCTTTGCCCAGCCCTGCCCTACAAGAATCTACGACACTGAACTAGGAGAGATGTTGGGCTGGCCCGTAACCGGCTGCCTCAAACTCAGGCTGTGTGCCCCAAGTACGCGATGACAAAGGAGTTCTGAGAAATTCTGGAACTTTCATCAGCTTCTGTGCCCTGTTGATGGTTGGAGGCAGCTATCTTCATAAGGGACAGGGTATGATAAAGGACAATAAGTTCCGGGAATGGCACCTAGACTCTGTACATCCCTACCGAATAGCGCTCTTTGCAATTCCAAACAGGTCCCTGTAGGACTCGGACACGAGAACCGAGTGTAGCACGCCTAGGTGAGCTGTGCAATATACTAGGTTGGCTAATGGAGCTATCTTGCATAGCAGGAACTGAGGGCTGACTGGCATTTGTGTCCCGTCTCACCTGTCCCAAACCCTTCTCTCTCCTTCAGACTCCAAAATGACCCTGTCTTCTCCCCCTTCCCCAATGAGAGGAGGATTCTCTACTGTCTTCCTCCCTCCCCTCCCGTCCATTTTGAGACAATTCTGCGTTGTTATCTTCCTTTACCTCTTCAGAGGACGTGGGACTCTCTCACTAGACCAGGGCTGGCCCCTCCATCTGGGTCCTGAACCCCATCTCCTTTACGTTTCTAACCTTCTAGCCACAGAATAATTCACCCAAGCTGGAGGGACAAGAGCGAGGGCCGGGGAGGCCGAGTCAGCAGGAATGAGCCAGGACTGCCCCGGTCAACCCAGCCGCGCCGTCCCAACATGCCTGAGAGCTCTTTCCTTACGCTGCCTACCCATCAATAAACACGACAAGGAGATTCCATGTGAAAAACAAATAAATAAAAGAACCCTTGATTTCTCTGATTTTCTCCTTTTCTTCCCATCACCTCTGAAGTGCTAGGGAAAGCAGTCCACCTTGGCTTCCTCCCCCCTCTGGTCTTCTGTGGTCGTCACTAGGTGGTGGATTCTGTCCTCCTAAAACTCATCAGTGAGCTTTATCCCACTTAGTTTTCTACGAAATCTGATCATTGGCTTGCTCTTCTTCTTAAAGCTTTCTCTTCCCCTGAAATGCGAGGAACTGTTCTCTCCTGGTTCTCAGCACCCGCCTGTCCACATCTTGGGTTTTATCCGCCCTCTTCTGAAGGGGACTAGTAAACGTCTGTGGGGTGGTCACTGCTTCCCAAGACGGGGGGCTCTCCTCGGGTACGTGACACCTTCTCTCTCGGGGTCTCTTCCCCCAGCAGAGGGCCCTCTCCAGGGGTGGGGGCTGATATTAGTTCTGTGGACCAAGAAGAGGACTGGCAGGGCTTCTTGTGAATACGCTTGGGCGGCGAGGGAGCCTCGTGAAAACCCCCTGTGAGTGAAAAGAGGGTGTGGCAGAGCAGGAAAAGGACAGACGGCAAGGAAGCGAGGCAGCCCCCGTCCCCTTCCTCAGAGTTGGATGTGCTGCTGTGGCTGGCTTTGGAGGAGCGAGGCATTTGGGAGGGAAAAGATTGCATAAGCCGGGCTGGCCCTCAGGCCGCCAGTCTTCAGTGACACACACGTGTATGTTTAGGAGACAGAGGGACCAGCGGGGGCTGCAATCCGAGCTATTTCATGAGCCCCGATAAATTAGAACTTCCTTGAAACTAAATCTATAAGGAGATAGCAGGCCTTCCTACATAGAAAAACTACGGCGGCCCTCTATGCAAATGTATAGTCACACAGGCAGTACCCGTGCTTAGCACAGGAACGGCCAGTGGGGGATTTCTGCCCTTAGCCTGGCCACAAACTTCTCCTGGAGGACTATGAGTCAGGTCACACAGCCCTATTGTCACTCCCCAGCTACTGAGCACAGCTGTTTACGATCCACCCTGTCCCCGCCCCAGGCAGCCTGGAAAATCCCTGTAATTTCAAACAGGCCCCAGGCTCCAAGTCACCCCTCTCCCTGGCCCCTCACGGCAAGGTGGGGACTGTGACTCAGCCTGGCCCCCCCTGGAGCGCCTCTCTGTGGGCTACCCCGCCAGGAAGTCGCTGCGGGCCCCAGTGGGAGTGAGACATGAGAGGGCTTTGTCGGGACTGCTGGGCTCTGGGCTACAGAGCCAGGAGGACGTCCCTTGGGAGCTCTCCAGGCTAAATCAATCCTTTCCCTTTCAGCTTAGAGATAAAAACCTTAAGTGCCATTTGAGCACTCAGCACCCAGGAATGTCCCCACACAGCTGACAGGCCTTGGCTTCCATTTAGAACGTGTGAGATTGCTGGCTGCCAGACCCACCCCTGCGGTTTAGCGAATGCCAAGAAAGTCCTGGAAGTGAATGAATTAAATAGCCATAGTCCAGGCGTGTATTCCTCACAGCAAGAGTTACTCAGCACCCTAACATAGCAGATCCGGATGTGTGGGTTACAATAATCCCTTATATTTACATAGCACTTTTTAGTTTACAAAGCACTTTCCAGTCCATTAGTGCATGTGATCCTCCAGGCGGCCCTATGAAACATCGGGGAAGCTATTATTAGTCTCTCCCCACTCTGCTCCCATAATCCTTTGTGCATACCTCCTGGAAAACACTTACCGCTCGGTGCTGTGATGACTTGCTTACAGTGTGCCACAGCGAAAGAACACGGGCTTCGGAATGGATCAGCCCCGCCGTTTCCCATCTGCCCGGCTGAGGTTGGGGACTTGCCCTCTGTAAGTCCTGGTCCTCCCGTTTCTAAGAGTGGGATAAGAAGCTGACGCTCTCACCTGATGGTTGTGAGGACTGAAGAACAGAACGCATGTGAGAGTACCAAACACGCTGCCTGGAATACGGTCAGTCCTCAATAAAGATTGTGTCTGCTCTTCCCCAGTGACAACGTGAGTGACCCCAAGGCTGGCCCCACACTTTATTTATTTTGTACGTCCCCAGAGCTTAGCATAAGATTTGGCAAATGGGCATTGTTTAAAAATAAGAAAGAACAAAAATGTTGCGTCAATGAAGGAATCCTATTTTACAATATGTAAGCAAGTAAACAGACGCCCAAAGTGGTTAAGTGCTCTATCAAGGGTGGAACTGGGACTCCTGGCACCTTATCTGATGTTCTTCCCACCACCGCAGTTCTCGGGGATCTGTTGTCAATCTCCCCATCAGTTAAGTAAACTCCTTCTCCAATCGCCATCCTGGACTGCTCAGACACTTGCTGTCAGTGCTCCTGGCTCTTTCCCAATGAGCTCAACTCTTCAGGAAAATGTAAGAGGCACGTTTGCAGGGAATGGCCAGGAAACCTGGTTGGCCACCATCCTTTAGATCTAGGTTATAGCTGCGCAAATTAGCCCATCCACTCATATGCAGAGTAAGCACTGAGCCCTAAAGATGGTTGGAAAACTGCCTACTGAGGAAGTGTAAGTTAAAAGTTGATTCAAAAACCATTTCCGTTTGGTCTAATCTAGGTAAATGGATGCCAAATTGACCCTTTCAATTTCAAAATCGAATTAAGTTAAACTTCAGTTTAAAACCTTCAGTGGCTTTCCATTATCACTTAGATTCACTGGCAGAGTCCTAACCCGGCCCAAGTCCCCAGAGGACCCGTGGGAGCTCCGACATCGAGCACTGGACAATTCTGTCACCTCTCCCTCATAATTCCTCCTCCGGCCCACTGGCCTTCTCATAGTTTGTAGACTGCCACCTTCCTCCCCTGAGAGCAGGGCTTCATCTCACCAGAAATCTGGCTTCCACCTTCCCCTAGTTAAATCCTCTTCAAATTTTGGCTTAAATATCACCTCCTCCGAGAAGCCTTCCCCAGCGGCCTGGTCAAAGTGAGTTTCCTGTGTGATGTGGCAGAGGGAACAGTGCCATTTTCCTTCAGATCCATTGTGTCACCGTAAAGCACACGCTTTTATCGTGGTTACTGAGTAATGTCTGTATCCCTCCCGCAACCCTCCTGAAATGTAAACTCCATGGGAACAAACGTTATTCTGGTCTCTCTTACTTTTGTATCCTCAGCACCTGGCACATAGTAGGTACTCAGTATCTGCCAAAAGGAAATTTGTTAACTAGAATCTTGGTCTGACTGACTGAGAAGGCTGCCCCCAACTCGGACCCCATCAGGGTGGCAGGGTAGAGGGACAACCAGGTCACTAGTGCTTGCTAAGCTTTGGGAGCTCAGGGACCTCTCCTAGAATGATAGGCTCAGAGCTGAAAGAGATTTTAGGTATCATCTATCCCTAAACTCTCTTCTCCCAAACCTTGCAGGGCGTGTATTCCACTTGATAAATGGCTTTCCAAGCTGTGCTCAGGCTGACTCTGTGCAACAGATCTACATTAATAGAGGACAGGATTGCATCACCCAAAGAGTCCTTCAAGAACATTGTAAGGACAGAAAAGGGTAGAAACACCCAGAAGAACTATATCCACATTTAAGAACAAGCTATTTCAAATCTAATAAGCAGGCAGGCAAAAATATATATAAAATTATGGAAATAAGTCTGACTGGTATTTTGGTATTAACTTTCAGTTCTTCCCTGCTAGACAATCAACCTGCCCTTGAACGAGGACCAGCTGCACCGAAGTCTCCTCTGGTCTGCTTTCCACACTCTCGTGTCACTTTCGTTGTCTGTTAGACATGGTGAACCAGCCTGATTACATCTTGCTTTTGGTGTAGATGTTGTAAGCACCAAGAGCTCTCAGCAACTCCCTCATTTGCTCAAAATTCAGTACTCAAAATATAAAATCTTTTTGTTTAAATTACAAAGGGCTCTACATGTGCATTTCTATTACTTTGGCAGAACTCCTGTGTTTCATTAATTTCCATGTGTCCAGGATCCAGCGCTGGGACACTAGTGAGTTGCACTGAATCGTTGCTATTTCTGGGTCTAATTTCTGCAGTTAGATCCAGAAAAAGGGTGAATCTGTGCCTCGCGGGCACAAAGCTGCAGGAGGAGCAGCCTCCTCTGACGGTTTCCTCAAGAGCTGTGAACGTCTCCCAGGACCACGACCAAGGGAGGAGGTTTAGAGTCTGCATAAACACAATTATTTTCAGATCGAACATAGCCTAGAAGGTACTTTTCTACTTTTCACATGGGCTTTTCTCTGTTTTTCTTTTTCTTATTCTTGTCTACAAAAGTCCCTTGACTGTGCCCCCACGTTACAAATACATGCTGGCCCCAGGCTTTGACTGAATTTTCTGTCTGTTTAATACTTACTCCATATGGGATAGATTAACACAAAAAGCTTTAACCTTGTACAACACTCAGATGCTTTCATGTAATGACCGTGAGGCTGGGGGTGGGGCCTGAGCACATAAGTGGGTGCGTGTACCAAGAACAGAAATCCATTGAGCTCCCCCAGACCAGACGTCTGCATTCTGGGGGACTCTCAGCAGCCAATAAATTTGGCTCGAACTTTTTTATGTCGTGCATTCTGCTGTTACAGCAAACCCTTCTTTCTAAACTAAGTATAATTGCAAGATACTATTCTGAGTGCCAAAAACGTCAACTGTAAGTTGCAAACATGGACACATTTAAACAGAACCATATGTTAGATTGAAAGGAAAAATGAGAAAGGAACCAATCATTCTACCTTTTGCTGAAGAGATAAATCGCAATGAAGCAACCATGTCAGAAAAGAATTATGAAACCAATGACCATCATGCAATAATATACTGACATGTTTTCATTAGGAAAGAATGTTATCAGTGCTCCATGCACCTCATGGTTAGATAGAGCTTTATATCAACCTAACACATTGAAGACAGCGGTACCATACCAGTGAAGTTTATTTAACATTTAACTAACTTACTACATTCTGCACCAAGGTCATGGGACTGAGAGTTAAGAGAGTTTGGTTTTGTCGCCATCTGTCAGGAACTACTCCTGTAGCCTTGGATGATGGCTTTCTGTTCCACTCAGGACAAAGCCTGCAGTCTTTGCAAGGTCCTACGACATCTGTCATCATCATCACTCCATCATAAGCCCCTCCTTCTTGGGCTCATTTAATCCTCGGGAGTACCTTATGAGCGGGGCTGTGGCTTAAACCCCAGTTCTACATCTAAGAAACTGAGGTTCTAAGATTTTAAGTAACTTAACCCAATATATAGGGGTAGGAATTGCAGGGTCAGGATTATAACTGAGATTTATTTTGATTTTCCATTGGGTCTTGGTGTATTTTTTTTTCTTTAACATGCTCACTATGCTTTAATTGACTCATCTGGACCAGGAGAGGTTTAGGTCATATTTTCATACCTCAAATTGTAGTATTTTTATTAGAGAGGTACCTGAACTATTTTTAGCTGGTCATAGACCCACTTTAGGAAAAAAAAATTAGTGTGTGTTTGTGTG
>NW_012138858.1:3626343-3635938 GCF_000956105.1 Propithecus coquereli
ATTTATTTATCTATCCTTCTGTCTATCTATATCTATTTATTACCTATCCACACATATACACAAGATTAACCACTTATTTTGTGGGGTCCAGTACAAAATGGAAATATTGGGGTTTTTGTTTAAAAATCATTAAGAATTTCAAGATGGAAACAGCAGAGCATTAAACCCCCTGCTGAACCAAGGCCCTGTGTGAGTCAGGTTGCAGGCTCATGAAGTCTGTATGTGTGTGTGTGTGTGTGTGTGTGTATGTGTGTGTGTGAGTGAGTGTGTGTGTGTGTGTCATTATCCTTATTTTTCCTGAAAAGTGCCATATGCTCAGAAACTTGAACTTCATACCTTTGGGCAGTATTTTATCCCTCATGAGTGATGTCTGAGTCTTGTGACTTTGTATAAAGTCTTTCTTTGTGTCCAAATTATAGTGGGAGACATATTTTTATATACAAATGTCCATGTGGCACTTTTATTTTGCCACGAACTATGCAAATATCTTGTGCTATATGACGGCTGATGCATTTCTCTGAATCACTCACCAAAGGGCCTTGGTATCAGCCAGTCTGAGCTTCTCTGGAGTCGGTTTGCTCCAAACTGTCCTATGTAACTCGGGACCTCCCAGTTTCTCTTAAACAGAAAGGTGGCACCTAAGTGAAGCCACCGCAGAAGGTGGGTAGGGACACAACCCAGGGAGCCACAGAGCAGCTGTGCTCATCCCCTCGACCCCTCGTGGGGCACTTTTGACCCCCTCTTGGCCCAGGCCCCTGTCGATTTTAGTGTCCCAGGTCTTGCTGCTCTGGCCAGCCCTCCCCTAGACGACCTGCTCTCGTGCTCCGGCCTCCGCTCCACTTCTGCCTCCTGCTCCCTCTGCCGTCCTCCCTCTGCATCCTCCCGCTCTGCTCCCCCCGTGGAGAAGCACTTCCCAGGGCGGAGGCCGCCTCTCCCGGTGAAATGTGTTTGGCTCTTCTTGGCTAATTATTTTGTGTGTTTACAAAGACACATTCTTAAAGAATTTCCTTGAAGACTGTTAGGAAAGGAGGCTGGGGTGGGTAGGCCAGACTGAGACCACAGTTATTTATTCTCTTGAGCTTGGATGGGGCAGACTAATGAGGAGAATCCGCCCTATAGCGATGCTACCTGTGTAGCTAGCTCCCTGCATCGTGGACGGCAGATCAGAGCGACCTCAGCAATCACCTGGGAGTCCAACCGCTTGACTCGATATGTAAGGAATCAAGGCTCAGGGAAACTGTTTCTGTCTTTATAACATAAGCACAAGATAGACTTGCCCACAATATATATTCATAAACCCTTAGCCTGGCCTTCGAAACTTTTCACAATTTCTTATAAATTTTCCCTTCTTACATCCCCTAGCCACAATGGGCTAATTGCGGTTCTTCGTCACAGAAAGCACATTGTCACCGTTTCATTTTTATTCATACTATTCTTTTTCTAAGGAAGACATTTCATCTCCTGTCTCCCGCTTCCCACATCTGGTTAGTTAGCCTTTTCCTATTTACCGTACACGTCTCTGCGAATCCTCTTGTTGTGTCATTTAAGTCTCCCGTTATTATTTAAGGCCTTTGTTAATAAATTTTCCCTAAGCTTACTTTTCAAACATTGACTGAGATTCCTGTAATGTGTTACCCATTAGGCTGGCTCTTGGGGTCCAAAGAGGAACATGGCACACTCTTTGCCTTCGAGGAACTCAAAGGGTGGGAGATGGATGTGATGCCAAGAACCGCAAAGACAGCATGAACTGCGGGAACTGACCTGTGCCTACAGGGACACAGAAGTGTGTCTAACTGAGGGTATCAGTGAAGACCTCCCAGAGCAGGTAGAGCATAAGCAGAGATTTCAGAAGTCACTAGAAATTCTACAGATTAGAAAGCTTGAGTTAAAGTATCAGCAAATAGGAAGAAGAACCCTTAACACCCTAACACACTTCAAAACTTATTAATATTCCAAGAGGTTATCCTAATGCTTGTACAATTCTTTGTCACTTAGAGGTCAAGAGAGCTCTGTTTCTTCTTGTACATGATTAAATTTCTTGCTTTTCATGACAAGAAAGAGACCTATATAAGTATCTATCGACTGAGCAAAGTGATTTGAAAAGAAAAATTATATTGCCAAATACAAACAAGCAAAGTGAAGTGTGTTCTCCAAGTGAAGTTCATGGCATTTCATGAACATTACTAGCGTGCCACTCTCACAAAGGAAAGCAATACAGAATCAGAAAATATTAACAATACTGTGATGTTTATAGACTATCTATAACCAATTTCTTTTCTTTTACAAGCCTGCGAAGCTTAGTGAAGAGACATGGTTTTGTTTTTTTTTTCACAAGTCACAGAGCTCATGAGCTGTGAGTAAACAGTCATCTATTGTCCCAACCTCCAACATGCTGCTTTATGCCTTTTCCTGGTAGGACACTTTTTAGGTGAAATTCAAGAGCATTGTTACCTAATGGCAAAGAGCACTGCTAAACCAAGTAATGAAAGATGTGCCCGTCATTTAAGGAAAGCCAGAAGCAGCATATATGGGCTTTAGTTACCAGGAACTCTGTTCAGGGCAAGATATGAAGGATAAAGGCTACTGTCCGATAGGGTCTTTGCCTCCATTTAAGATGGAAAAGAGATTGAAAATTGATAAAGCAAAAATTATGGGCAGTGGTAGTGAGCTCATTATGCACAGATTTGCCAGGCAACCAGAGTGAAAAAGTGATGAAGTTGGTCTATGCACGATTACTCACGTGGGGTCCACAGGAGAGCTTTGGCTCAGCGTGGGTGCAAGTGGGGAGGCCAGCAGACATCTGAAGGCAAATGAACGCGGTCATGTTGTCGGCCTGGCTAATTGGCTGGTGCTTTTCGATCCTGGCAGGGGTGGATTTTCTGAAACAAAGTAGAAATATTGTAATAATTCAGCTGATAGCATCTTTACAAGGCTCTGGAAGGCACTCTCGGGATTGCTATCTTTTTTCTTCCAAAATCTCTTAAAGGTTATCTTTTTATCAATAAAATACTCATACTTCATTTTTCAAAGGTCTCCAGTGCCCATAGAAGGACTGAAACAAAATGAGCCTGTAAAAAAATATGTTGTAAAAACGATGGTGACATTTCTCGGCAAACAATTGACAATTTCCTACGTTTGGTTTGCCTTTGATGATAATTAGTTAACAGCATTCAACTTGGTTCACCTTTAAGGACATTGTCAAGATAATGCAGCCCCACTGCCTTTTAATTATTTTAATCATTAAAACATCGCACTGATACGTGCTGTTCTCATTCTGTGGGAGTTGAAGTTTGTAAACTCAGAGAGGGAAACCAATTTGAAGCTAGCAGAGAAAGCGCGGTAAACTTGTGAGTTAATTGAACAAACCCTCATTGAGCACCTACCATGTGCCGGGCACTGTGCTTACAGCTGGGGAGATGTAAACAGGAATTAGCCCTGGTTACTACCCTCCAGAGGCTTACAGACTCATATAACTAACTATAAACCATTTGATAAGTGATCTAATCGTGCCGTAAACAAAGCATTTTGAGAATGCAGAGACGGGAGAAAAACATTCGCCTAGTAGCATTGGCAAAGCCTCTCAGTTAATGTTCTTTCAATGGAAAATGGCCAAAAACACAATCCAAACCGGCCTAAAGAATAAGGAAATATTTTCGAAATAGGGACACAAATACTAGGGGTAAAATTAGGTTCTGGGACTCAACTGGTTTTATCAGACTCTGCTTTTCTCATCCCCTCTCTTGGGTCCATTCTGCTGGTACGGGATGGGCTTCCTTCTCTCAGCAGGTGTAAGGGCAAGATGGAAGCATCAGTTTTAACGTGACATTTCTTCCAAGTACAAGTACAGCAGGAATAAGACCTGCATGTTTCTTAAAGAACTAACAATGGTCTTTTTGTATCTTGATTCTGAGCCAATTAAGGGGAATGAATTATTCTGATCAGGCCAATTAGAGTCAACTCCATCCAAACCTCATGGGTTAAGATCCTCGAAAAAGTGACTCCACACACACAAACACCATAGTATTGTGTTAGTAGAAGAAATCGGAAGGGAAGTGATTGGGGTAACGAAAATAAATGATATCTGTGCTGGATCTAGAAAAGCATGAACACAGAGAACGAGACCAGGAGTGCACAGCTGTGTGCCAGGAGGATGGCGGACGCAGGGTGTCAACCATCAATGTACACATACCTGGGATTGGTATCCTTCTCCATCTGTAAATTAGTAAACAGGCTCAAAGAGGTAGCATAGTGACAACAGTCTATGGATGGGGACACAAAAATGTGAACACAAGGGGTTTTCAGGAAGCAGTAAACATTCTGTAGGGTAAGGATTGAGGGAGGCATCCGAGATGAACAAAATGCCAGGCCACAGGGTTAACAATGTTCCTAGCTGCCTCTCCAGCTAAATTGCTTATCTGTAAGGGTCGATCATTATAACATATGTTGTCTCTTAAGGGAAAGGTACACATGGTTAGGTGATTTGGATCTGCGAAGGGCCTCCTAGCGAACAGGTACCCACAGAAGCTGGTGAGGAAAGTAGAAAAATAGGGAGGAAATAAGGTAATCCCAAACCCTTCTGCCTGCTGATATACACAAATACATGATTCCCAAAGAACCCTAAAAGCCGTGCTCTGTTCACCTCCTTTCTCTCTTCCATTCTTCTTGATGAGGGTACCAACAAGTCAGCAAAGGTGAAGTTTGTATCTGTTCAGAATTGTTGTACAGCGAATGGAGAATTGTTTCTTGCCCACATAAACTCTGTTCCACTTTCAGACTTCATGACCCCAAAATCACTGAAAAGTTATGATTGCATAGCCAGTCTCCATGGTTAGGACTCATTGAACAAATTACTTTGACTCATTTTATAATTTTAAGATCTAGTCTAATTGGCCACAGCAATAGCTATTATTTTCTCCTTATTCGAAAGCAAACTGTGGTTTGGGGAATTTTGACATAAACTGTGGTTAATTACAGCATATTATTATGAAAAGGAAAGAAAGAAATGCATACAGGGAGAAACAGAACTAGGCTTTAAGTGTGGCTGCTATTTCCTGGGAGAGGGAAGATGAGCCTTCCTGAGCCTTGAGGCTGCAGGTCGGAAGCAGGGATGTGTGCTGCGTGCGGGTGGGCCTGGCCTGGCAGGTGAAGCCCCTTGCAGAAGGCAACTCCTCCTTTGCATGCACCAGTCATTCTGCCAGGAGCATCGTGTTTTTCTCTGCAAACACTCGTGCTTCACCTTTGCCTTCCTAGTTCCTACTTACCCATGAAGATTAAACTCAAAAATGTCACCCGGGATGTCCCTGCCTCCTTCGGGTCTTGTGAAGTGCCTATCCTGTGAACACCCACAGCTCCCTGTCCTGCCTTCCAGCATTTTCTACACTGGTTTCTAATCCCTAAGTCCACCACTACTCATTTTCCCTCCAGACTCTGTGCAGGAGGGACCACACCAACGTTAGCACTGTTGTATTTCCAGGGACCACTGCGGAGCCTTGAATATCCTGGGCCATCATAAATATTTGTTGAATGAATGAGTAAATGAGTGCATGAATGAATGGGACATCTAAATAACATGCCTGATGATTTACCCTCCAGCTGACTGGGGTGGAGAGATGCAGATCCGTGGTCAGTTTGAAGTTCACTTGGCTGACACAGGCCAAAGAGTGAATATGATCCATGTTCCATAAAGTATATCTGAGGGTCATTGTCCCTTCCCTGTTGCTGTCAGTCAACAGCTCACTGAATCGAACAGCAGTCTGGGCATAGATAAAAGAGCACCAGACGTAGAAAACGCAGGCTCAAATTCCAGCTTTCCCATTTATAAGCTATTTGATATCATGATTCCACCTCTCTGAGCCTCTTTACTAACTTACAGATAGAGAATAATAAAAATTACACATATATCTAATTTTAAATTAACTTACAGATGTTAACTATGTAATTAATAGTTAATAATATGTAACTTAATATACAAGGGCTATCTGGAAAGTATCCAGCCATGTAATATGAAAAATTTTGAAAATTATAGCTGGATAGTTTCCGGACAGTCCTTGTATATGAGCCTAACAGAGCTATTGTGGAAGTTAAATAAGAAAATAAAAAACCTTTATGAAATGGGAAATGTCACTTAAAGTGTTGCCGCAAAACCAAGTCTGTGCGACCTGATGCACCCTGTTGGCCCAGTGCAGACCCGACCAGAGAGTTCAGGGAAGCCTTGGCAAGAGCCGTGCTCAGAGCCTCTCTCTTTTCCCTCACATTTCATTCGTCAGTGACAAGTGGATTTTGGTTGGCAAAACGAATTAGCTGTGCTTGGTTTTCTTTCGGTCGTGTGGACAAAGTGACTTGTCGTGGGCGGTGGCCCCCAAGAGAATTAACTTTGTAGTGGAAACACAGACACATCTTACCCTGGCTTTGCTCCTGCATTTGTAAAACTGTGCAGAGCTTAAGGAAAATCCGTTCAACATCTTCTGATTCATTACTCTCCACCCACTAAAACACTGTTTTGGAAAAGTAATTTTATGTCCAGAAACCTTACAGTTTCATTTTATAGGTCCTTTCAAGGTTTTGTATTAGAAGCAGAGGAAATAGAACCACACTCTGCCTCCTTATCCAGCCCTGCCTACACTTAAACCCCTACAGCTTGGAGATTGGTTTGACATTTAGATTTTAGCATTCATGCTGATTCTAAATGTAGTCAAAAGCACCCTTCTCCCTTTCAGTAAATGAATTTTCAATTTACCAATAAGAAAATCACAATATCGGACTGTGCTAAACCTGACTCAACTTTGCATTTGTTATATAATTAATATTAATTGAATATGCATCGATTTTGTTCTTTGGACTAATGGAGTAATTTCAAAAGAATAGCTTGTTTCAGTAATTAAGTAGATTAAAATAGATAACATATATTCCTTGCTTAATCAGTCCAATAATTGAGTTCCACTAGTTTAAATTCACATCTACTCCCTATTTAATCAAAGTTAAACGCTGTGTTTATCCGAAAACTAAATAACGTATGGACAGTACATTTAACCAGAGAATCACATTTCAGAAACGACCACTAGTATAGATGCAGTATTCTTACTTTAAGTTCATCAAGAATATTTTTTTAAAAAGAAACTATTTATAGGAGTGGGCCAGAACAGCAAGGCTGCCTCTGGTTCTAAAGGCCTGGAGCAGGGCCGCTCATTTAACTGTTCTGAAGTTGTCTCTGAAACCCACTAATGCAAACAACATTTCTATGTGTCTAAGATGATACAAGCATGTAGGGTCCCAAGCCTAAGGTACCATGGCACCCAGCATGTACATAAAGTGCCCACAGCAGCATGAACAACGGCACACATCAGGAACTGTAAAACAGATCCCATTAGGTGCCGTACGTCACAACAGCGGGACGGCGGGGACAGCAACCCGACGTGCGCAACTTTCACTCTTAAGCATCTGAAATGGTTTTAAAGCACCCGTGTAAGGGAATGGGAGAGATTCCATGCACTAAGTTCTTCCGTGCACAGAGAAAGCTGTGACCGCAGTGTTGGGACAGGAGTGGCCGGAGCAGCAAGGTTGCCTCTGATTGTGAAGGCCTAGAGCGGGGCCCCTCATTTGACCGTCTGCAGAGTCACACTCTGTTCCCTTTAAATGAGACGACTAGAAGTTGTTTCCTGCTTTAAAATTCCAGATGTGTTGAAGTAGTAACTTGCTCTTAATGCCTACGAAGAAAATATTTATAAATGGTCTCATGCAAATCATAAACTAGTAAGGGGAAGATTTTTGAATGAAATTTGTCCCAATTCCCTCCTCTTTTGCAAGCATGACACGTGTAGTGGTCTGCAGAAAATAATACAACAGGTTACCAAGCGATCGCATTGTAACTCTTCCCCATCACATTCTGAGGTTAATCATGATCTTACCTTTGAATGGTGTATTATTGAGCCCAAATGATTTTCATCGAAATTGCAATGAAAACTCTGATTCCTTACATAATTATTAATAAAAACAGGCAGCATTAAGTGCCATATTCCAGGCACTGAGATGCTTTGTCTGCATTGCCTCATATAATTTATTTAATCCTAACAACATCTTAGTGTCATGGGTTCTATGCTCATCTAACTTTGCAAAAGAGAAAATGGAAGAGAAAACTTCAGCAACGACCCCAGGGAAAGCTTGTCTCAGAGGTGACGTGCCAGCTAAACACTGAAAGGTAAATAGACAGCCGCCAAGAAGAATTCTGTTAACTTGGAGGGACTGTTTGTGCTCCCCTCGGTGTTTGTCTGATAGAATAATATTAGTGCAGATTCCACTTCAATAAATTAAAAATAAAGACACAAACTGGACATATACTAAATGAAAATAGCTTTGTTAACCTGGTGAGATTAACGGCAGTTATTTGCTTCACAACTTTCCACATTTAGTTTAACGTGATTTGCCCTATTAATAAAATTTAAATTTTTAAAAAATTACTATTCATAAGCAAATCCTACAAAAACAACAAAAAAGACATCAAGCACTTCTAGTTCACATAAAATTGTCACTGAACCCAAGCCAAACAGCTCTTCCTTTCCTGAATATACACTTCAAAACTATTAGCCAAGGCCGGGCGCGGTGGCTCACGCCTGTAATCCTGGCACTCTGGGAGGCCAAGGCAGGTGGATCATTTGAGCTCAGGAGTTTGAGACCAGCCTGAGCAAGAGTGAGACCCCGTCTCTACTAAAAATAGAAAGAAATTTGCTGGACAACTAAAAATATATAGAAAAAATTAGCCGGGCATGGTAGCGCATGCCTGTAGTCCCAGCTACTCGGGAGGCTAAGGCAGCAGGATCGCTTGAGCCCAGGAGTTTGAGGTTGCTGTGAGCTAGGCTGACGCCACGGCACTCTAGCCCGGGCAACACAGTGAGACTCTGTCTCAAAAAAAAAAAAAAAAAAAAAAGCACACCCCCAGCGATTTACATCTTCCTGACCCACCCTCCCATCTACTGAATGAGAAAGTGATGATCAGAGCATGTTCTGCCACATTCGAAGTAGCTCAATAAGTATAATTTCCTCTTCTCTTTCTCCCACCACAGTGCTGAACCCATAGATTGTGCTGTCTAAACTTATTTTGTCCTATGAAACTTATTTTACCCAACAAGAGAAAGATTTCAGGTTGGCAAAGGGAAAAACGTTTTGCTTACCATTATCTAACTAGGACCAGTAACAGCTGGGGTTAAAAAAAGCTGGGGCAGCGGAATGAAAAGGGAGGTGAAAAGGGAGGGGAAAGTGCAAGGCCGAGGAGGAGCACAGGGGGCAGAGACGTTTCCACGAAGCCGCTTGACCTGGACTCTAAAGCCTCGCAGAGGGCCAAGAGCGGGGGTTTTAAGAGGGATTGTCCGGGGTCAAACGCCGGCTGTGCCACTTAGCTGTGTAACTCAGGGGACTCAGGGGACGTTACCGAACTCGCTCTGTGCCTCAGTTTCCCCATCTGTATAATAGAATAACAATGGTGCCTAAGTCACTCGCTGGATTTTGCGAAGATTAAATAAGTACATACATAGTAGGTATCAGGTAAGTGTTTTGCCATTGTTTTTATTTTCTCTTTTTGCTACTTTTCTTAATTGGATTCACA
>NW_012138858.1:3636888-3652890 GCF_000956105.1 Propithecus coquereli
AAAAAAAAAAAAAAGCACACCCCCAGCGATTTACATCTTCCTGACCCACCCTCCCATCTACTGAATGAGGAAGTGATGGTCAGAGCATGTTCTGCCATGTTCTAAGTAGCTCAATCAGTATAATTTCCTCTTCTCTTTCTCCCACCACAGTGCTGAACCCATAGATTGTGCTGTCTAAACTTATTTTGTCCTATAAAACTTATTTTACCCAACAAGAGAAAGATTTCAGGTTGCCAAAGGGAAAAACTTTTTGCTTACCATTGTCTAACTAGGACCAGTAACAGCTGGGGTTAAAAAAAGCTGGGGCAGCGGAATGAAAAGGGAGGTGAAGAGGGAGCGGAAAGTGCAAGGCCGAGGAGGGGGAGCACAGGGGGCAGAGACATTTCCAGAAGCCGCTTGACCTGGACTCTAAAGCCTCGCAGAGGGCCAAGAGCAGAGGCTCTGAAGAGGGATTGTCCGGGGTCAAACGCCGGCTGTGCCACTTAGCTGTGTAACTCAGGGGACTCAGGGGACGTTATCGAACTCGCTCTGTGCCTCAGTTTCCCCATCTGTATAATAGAATAACAAAGTCACTCGCTGGATTTTGCAAAGATTAAATAAGTACATACATAGTAGGTATCAGGTAAGTGTTTTGCCATTGTTTTTATTTTCTCTTTTTGCTACTTTTCTTAATTGGATTCACACTTTGAACATTTAGAGGGTGATCAGGAAGGCAGGACATTACCAAATCCAGGGAGGAGGCTGTGTCACACATCTGTGAGTCTCTCCCTTCAGTGTGTCTCTTTGGGAGCAGGACTGAGCACTCTCCGCCGTGATGTCCCCCGGCTCACAGCGGTGGCAGCACACAGCAGGTCGTCTGTAGACACTGGCAGAGGTGGACGCTGTTTGGCTCTATACAAGTCCATTAAGCTCTGGAACCCCTCCTATATGTGAAAAAAATAAATAGAGAGAGTTTTATCATTTACATAATACAATTCATGTCTTCCCTTTGGCTTAAGATGTGCATATCATTACTGTTTCCTCGTTCACTATTTTATAGAAAAAAAATCCCTACTGTGCTTCTAGATATGTTTCTAGTAGAGATAAAATAGAATTTATTTTTTATTGTCAAAATTATGTATTAAAACTTAGCAACTTGTGCATTTCTTGCTGGAAAACACCAACTTTATCGTGCTTAGGTTTCATAAGAGAAAACGGCAGTTACTCTTTTCTCTAAACTAGAATAAAAATGGCAAACTGGAAGGAAAAAGTAACATGAACTTAATTCATACCTTAGGGTCTAATGCAAAGCTATAAAGATTTCTACTGTTTCTTACTTTGGATTTGAAAAGACGGTTAAAGATATTTTCTTTAAATTTAGACAGAAAGAGGCTATAAGACATTATAATTAAATAAGTAACAGTGATCATAAAATATTTACATACACAAATACATGTATATCTATTTACATGTAAGTATACGTATGTGTGTGTGTATACATAATGCACCAACTCACTGCATGGTCCCCCTGCAAAGATTTCCTGGCAGAGGCTGCAAATATTTCAGGAGGGAGCCCGTCTCTTACTGATGTCCAGGCACAGATCTAGAAGGAGAAAACCTCTTTCTACTTTCATGTAGATCCTGATAGTATTTTTAAAAATAAAATTTCAGGGACTCCCACAGGTTAGGTGTTGTCTCTACCTGGACTAACACATTCTGCAAGGAACACACCAAGGTCAAGACCAAACACAGGGAATACGTCATCCAGCGTCATTCTGTGTCAGGGAGCAAGGCTTGCAGTCCTGTTTCCTTCGGACCACACTGTGTTTAGAACAACGGTGATGTGGTGTCCTCGAGGGGGGACATTCTCCACTTCACTGACCTGTATTTCTCCTTCTGGTGACACCAGGCTGCCTCGTACATTTCCCTGTTGCTTGCTTCACCTTGCCCCTTAAAGCAATTTAATTTTTGATCCACAATATAGGTCACAAAGTGTTTGGTGTGTGTATTAGTCAGGGTTCTCCCGAGAAACAGAACCAATAGGGTGTGTGTGTGTGTGTCTGTGTGTGTGTGGGAAGGGAATTGTTGTGGAGGATTGACTCATACAATCACGCGGCTGAGAAGTCCAGACCCAGGAGAGGGTGTAAGTTCCAGTTTGAGTCCGAGTCCAAAGGCAGAAGAAGAACAATGTTCCGGCTCAACAGCAAAAATGTCAAGAGAGAAAGAGAGAGAGAGAGATTGAGAGAGAGAGAGAGAGAGAGAGAGAGGGTTCTCTCTTGCTCAGCCTTTTCTGCTATTGCCTTGGATAGATTGGACGAGACCCTCCTACCACAGGGAGAACAGTCTCCCCCGCCCAGTCCACTTAATCAAATGCAAATCTCCTCTGGAAACACCCTCAGACACACCCACAATGATGTGTAGCCAGATATCCGGGCACCCAGTGGCCAGGTCAAGGTGACACATAAAACTAACCATCACAGCATCAGTAAACAGAGATTGAGAGAAAGTCAACCTGGAAAGCCACACGGCCACGAGCTACGGGGGCCGGGAATGAGTGTGCGCCGGGTCACCTGCACCCAGAGCGCGGGGCAGAGCGCCTCGCGAGCAGGGGGTGTGCGGCGCATATTCCAGGGGATGAACTACTGCCACATGCTCAGTCTGTAACCAGTTCTGTAACTTAGCAACCATGGACAGAAACTGAATCTCGGCTGCAAAGCCCACTTCCCAAGGTGATTGTGAACAGTGAATATGGTAACCCATTCAGCTGCTGTTATTATTATTTTTATAATGCATATTCTCCTTATCTTCCTCTCCCGTTTTATGAAGATCAATTGTAGTAAGTCAATCTTTATTTTGATGACGTGAGATATAATTTTAAAATGACCAAAGATGCCCTAGAGATATTCTTGAGGTGAGGGTTTTCATGAGGCTTCAGCTAGAAGACAGATTTTTGGTTTTTCTTTCTTTGAATTCCAGTAAGAATATTATACCATTGTAGCTGACATTATTTTGCTCATTCTTTGTGCAATGGGTATTATTTTCCAAGTGTGTTATGAACATTTTAAGATCATGGAGTACAATTTCTAAAGCATCGTGTGTTACAAATGAAATGCATGCTCATACGATTGTCTAATACTACAGTATTGGCCCAAACTACTCATTCAGTAAAAGGCCCAGCTCAGTGTGGCCAATCCCCTGCCATGAACAGAGGACTGGACCAGGTGCCAGGACCCCTGGGTTCTAGACGCCACCATTGCTATTCACTCTTCCACCCTGCACACAGCACCTTGCTTGGCTTCAGCATTTTTACTTGTAAGCAAATATCTAACTATATGCCCCTTCCATTTAATTCTAAAAAGAAATGATTGAATAAAAATTAGCAATATTTACAAAGAGGAAAAAAGGCATGAAAAACGTGATAAAACACATATACAAAAAAAGCCAGGTGTGAAATGCAGACACTGGGGAAGCAGACTGAGCATGTGGCAGGTCGCAATGGCCACAGCGCATTTGTCTTCCCTGTGCCCTGGGAGGTCTGTGTGTCCCACCCTTGAATCTTGGCAGGCTTTGCGATTTCTTCACCAGCAGACTATGGCAGAAGTGACACTTGCCAGTTTGGGAAACCAGGTCTGAATAGACTGCAGCTTCCACTTGCTGGTTTTTGTAACTCTCGTTCTTACACCACAGCGGCCGTGCTAGGAGCAAGGCAGAGGAGAGACCTGGGCAAAGAGGCGACAAGGCCCCTGCACGAAAGTCTTGGTCCAGCTCCCAGGGGTGGCCTGCTCTGCGAGCGAGCATCATGGAAGTAGATCCTCCAGTCCCAGAAAGCCAACACAGCTGCCCCTGCAAGAAGCAAGCGTGAGCTATCCATGCCAGCTCCGGCTGCAGTTCATAAAAAACACAAACGATCGCTGTTGTTTTAAGCCACTGATGTTGGGGTGGTTCGTTATGCAGCGATAGGCACAGGGAACAAGGAGTCAAGAGAACGGGACTATCATTTCAAATCCACCAATAATCCACTACGGGATCTTGGAAAATTATACAGTTGCCTCTACTTTCAGCTAAATTTTACACAGTCTCCTTTGGCCCTTAGGTCAACCAAATAAATAGCTGCCTAATATTTCCTTTTAAATACACACCTGCAGCTCAGCGATGCTCCTGCCTAAACTATTCTCCTCTTCTCCACGCATGTAAGCGAAGTACAGACATAAATACAGAAATACGGGAACAGATTTCTTACCCAGGAAACTCGGAGCTTTACATAGTAATAAACATCTTGCTTTCTGCTTAAAATGCCCTCTGGGGAACCCATGGAGATAGTACATGTGTGCCTTCTATTCAATTGTTCTCAAACTCATTCTGCTGTGCACTAGTGACAGATTGGCATCCGGTGTCACCTTCCTGTGGGAGCCTCCACTTTCCCGTAGAGCTACACATGTGCAGTGTGGATGGGCACAGGCACATCTCTGAGCGTCTGGGGAAACCTGAAGCCCCTTCCCCAAGGTCTGGTCCCATCTCAGCAGCCACCAAGCGTGTCCTCAGGGACTTGGCTGGCAACCTACAGGGGTGATGAGGTATTGAGGGTGATGGATCTCCTGATGTAGTCAGCGGAAAAAGGGCGCCAGTGTCTACCTTTATGACGATATCCGAGGGCAGACGCAGAGTGAAAGGATTGGAATTCCTTCCCTTTTTTCCCCCTGCACAACTGACTTTACTAGTTTACTAGATAGTTGAGACATTTTCAGATTTTTCCCCCAGAGACTGTTTCTCCAGATATTGACCTTGAAAGAGCATTCCAAGGGGGACATTTGGAAATCTGCACAACTGAAGCCATGTCTCTCATGCTCAGGGTGGCCGTCCCAGACACATGTAACAGTGTCAAACTGTGCCTTTTAAAAGTTGTGTTATTGAAACTATCTTTAACACTGATGACTCGGAGATCTGATTCCAACCTGCCAATTCTGCAAAAATAAAGTTTACGGTCACATTATTTCAGTGGTATCATGTCATCTAGAGCTTTTCTCATCATAGAGGTAGGAAGGAACTGCCACATCAGGCAAGGGCCTAGCCGACGGGAAACCAACCCCTCCAACTGCCTGGTCTTACCCGCCGACGTGCTAGTGTGAGCAGAAAATTACCTGATACAGGTGAGGCCTGTCATGTGACCGGAAAGCCTCCCTGAATAAAGGACAGAGACCCCTGCTAGCTGGGGCACCCGCCATTCAGCAGCCCACTGAGCAGCCCCTCGCACGAGTCTCCTTTTCTAATTCCTTCTGCACCCTGTGCAAGATGAACCTTGCTGAAATAGCACCAATCCTGTCACTCTCCCGTTTGACACTGTCCCTTCATCTCTGTTGCCTCCAGAACCAGGGCGTCCGGCCCTTCCGAGCTGCCCCCCATCTCTGCAATGCAGTATCCTAGCCGTCCGCCTCCCCGTGCCTGCTTCAGCGCAGCTGTTACTCGCTGTTCCTTGCACACATTTTCATACGTCCCCTTCTCCTTCATGTGGCGTTTATTGTTCTCTCTGCCTGGACTGCATTTCTCTACCCACTTGTCCAGAATCTTTAAAATGAGATCAAACATCTCTTTCTTCATGAGGCCACCCCTGAGCCTCCCCACACACAGCTGTCTGTAGCTCTTCTGAACTTGCCAGAAGACTTCCTCTGCAGCTGTTCTTATCCGAGTACTGCCTGGCATTGGAAGTGCCGAGGGCCAGACTGCGGATCTCCCTTTAGACTGGAAGCTTCCCAAGAGCAGGTTCACACGCAATGCAAACAGTGCATTGTATAGCGACTCAGTGTGTTGAAGTTCAGAATAAATCAATGTTTCCTTCTTGCCCAACCTGCATGTACCAGTGGAGGACAGGACTAAGTACAATGAAACTTCTGTTAATAGCAATTGGATCAACTGAGATTTGAATGTCATAGAAACTTCATAAAACCCTTTCAGGAAAAAGGGTTTCCTTTTTTTCCATACCTGGGTATGAGATTGCCTGGTCCTATAGTCTGACCCCTAAAACTGTTAAAGTCCTAACCTCCAGTACCTATGAATATGAATTTGTCTCAAAACAGTATTTTTTGCAGATTTAGTTGAGGTCAATAGGGAGAGCCCTAATGCAGTATGACTGCTGTCCTTATAAAAATGGAAAATTTGGGCAGAGAGACAGACAAACACATGGGAAGAACCCCATGTGAAGATGAAGGCATAGATTGGGGTGTTGCATCTAAAAATTAAAAGCTATCAAAGATGCCAATAAACTACCAGTAACTCAGAGGGGCTTGGAAGAGACCCTTCCTTATAGCTCTCTGGACAAACCAACCCTGCCAACACCTTGACCTCATGTTTCTTGGTTCCAGAACTGTGGGATGATAAATGTCTGCTGTTTAAGCTGCCCTGTTTATGGTACTTTGTTCTGGAAGCCCTAGGAAACTAATATGAATGGTTTGTATATTTTAACTTCATGAGAAACTGTCAAAGTGATGCTAAAAGGGCTGTATCGCATCACCACCAGCAATGCACGAGCGTTCCAACTGCTCGTCTGAGTCAGCACTTAACGTTGTCAGCCTTTAAATTTTGTCCCCTCTAACGGGTATGCCATGGAATCTCATTGTGTTTTTAATTTGTATCTCTTCGGTGAGTATTGTCTGTGAGCATCTTTTCATGTGCTTATTTAGCATCTGTATATCTTCTTTGGTGGAGTATCTATTGTCATATTTTCCCTATTTACATTGCTTATCATATTATTGAGTGGTAAGATATATTCAGCAAATAAGCTCTTTCTAAGTGTGTGCTTTGCAAATGTTTCCTGTGGCTTGCTTCTATTTTCACTTAATTTTTAATCTCATTTGAATAAAAAAAAGTTTTTAAATCTGACCAATTCAAATTAATCAACACTTTTCTTTTATTGCCCATTCTCTTCATGTACTATCAAAGAAATATTTGCGTAACCCAAGATTGCAAATATTTCCTGTTTTCTTCTAAAATTTTTGTGGTTCTATCTTTTACATCTTACAAAATACTATATACTGGCTTCTGGTTTCCATTGTTTCTAACAAGAAATTGGCTGTCCTATTTCTCTATTCCTCTGTATATAACCTATTTCTGTGATCTGGATGCTTTTAAAATATCCTATTTATCACTGATTTAAAGCAATTTGACTATGATGTAGTTTTCTACATTTTTCTGGCTCTTGAAGTGTGTTGAACTTCTTGGATTTGTGAGTTTAGAGTTCTCATCCAGTTTGCAAGAGTTTCATCCATTGTGAATTTCTCCAAATGTTTTTCTCTGCTACCCCTCCCCCATTCCCTCAGAACTCTGGTTACATGTATGTTAGGCCATTTTACATCGTCTCAAAGTTCACTCAGCATTGTTCTTTTTTTCAGTTATTGCTCTATATTTCATTTTAGTTAGTTTCTATTGCTATGTCTTTAAATTACTAATCTTCTGCACGATCTAATCTGCTATTAATCCCATGCAATACATTTTTTTTTAATTTCTTAGAAAATGTAGTTTTCATCTCTAACAATTAAATTAGGAGCATGTTTCTATCTTCCATGTCTCTTTGTAACATGCTAAATATTCTCTCTACATTTTTGTGGTATCACACACCGCAGTGCTGTGGTCTCAAACCCACACTGGTCTCATTTTACTGATGCAACCCCACAGGTCATCCACACAATATTTGCAAGCATATTTGCTTCCTGACTGATCTGTTTTTATCAAGCCAGAGGAATTACTTGGTCAGTCCATGAACCGACTTCACAGCCTCGTTTGAGACTTCTGATCAAGGCTTTGGGAAGCATGGTTTGTGAGTGAACTAGCTTGGTGAAATTTGGCAAAATATTCTCAACAAATAAAATTTCATTCACCCAAACCTCTAGTCTCTGAAAATAAGAAGTTCACACATTTTTATAAAATGTTGCAATTCCCTAAATCCTTCCTTATGTATTCCCTAGGCTGTCCTCAAGAGTGTTACGTCATATAAATTCTGTGCCAAAGATCAGGTAAAACCAGTAACCCTGCCAAAGTCATGTGCCTGGTAAATGAAAACATGAAATCTAGCACTCCAGTTCTCCACTCCTGTAAACGTTGCTTCCATTCTCCAGCTGATGGCAAACACCAGCATCAGAATTACCTGGAAAACTTTACAGAAACTTCCTCGTGAGATCCCAGCCCATATCCACTCTGTCAGCATCTCCATGAGTAAGACATGGGCATGTCTGTTTTCAAAAGCAGGTCTAAGGTACAGCAGAGCTGATATTCCACTTAGGGCTTGACATTCTAAGGCTGTTCCGATGGCATGCTCAGTATTAGGCAATATGATCACAAAGCCATATTTAGAAAAGTAGCTTTACTTTTCTACTCCATGCTCTGCTGGTCCATTCTCTATTGATGAATCTGGGTAATTTATGCCAAGCCTCTAGGGCAGAGGATGCTGTCTTTATGTATGGAACACAGTCAAAACTCAGCAAGTGTCCAATACAGATCCATTATTAACATAAAGTACTAATACCATATGCAATGACATGCCACTGGAGAATTTTGAATTTTGTATCAACTCAAAGAATTTTAAAAGAGATGCAGCATTAACTGTTCATGAGGCAGCTGTTTTGTTTTTGTTTTTGTTTTTGTTTTTTTACTGTGGAGCATGTATGTATGTAAGAAAAAATGCTACCTGATTTCCCAGCCACATGGCGAAGAAGTAATTCGAAGCAAATCTCATCAATTCATAGAAATTAGGCACAGAAGATAAATTTGGAGAAAGTATAAAATACGTGCGCCTCTGTTCATTTTAACAACATGTAAAACAAAACAGAACATCAATGACAAAATCTTCAAACTGGTTAAAAGCCCACATACCTAAGGGTCCAGAAAGAACTTGCTTAACTGCGTGAAGAGTGATTTGCAACAAGCATATACATGGTTTGCATGAAAACAGATGCTACCCACTGTGCTTAAAATCTGTTAAATAAGGTGTTCGTGTGGTAGCAATACTCATTGGGTGCTGGTGGGAGTGGGGGTTGGGACGTAAACCCACAACTAATGGAAGCGGAGGAGGCACTGCATGGGGGAGGGGCACGCTTGTAGCCCTGGCTTGGGTGGTACAAACGCATTACATGTAACCAAATGTTTGTACCCCCATACTATCCTGAATAAATAAAAAATAGCTTAAAAATCTCCCTGAAATTCTGTTTACTCTACAATCTTAAAAGAGGACTTTGAAACTAGTCTCTACAGGCACTATTATAAATTCCAGGTATTCCAAGTTAGTGAAGGCCAATTCATTGAGGTTTATTTCTACAGCAAAACCTTTCTATAAACATTTACATTTACGCAGGTCCTGAGAGCCTGGCTGGGCTGGCATAGCGCTGAACATGGCGATGTGAAGTGTGCATCTTCCAGCAAGGATTTATTTTAGGGGCAAGTAATTGCCTTTGCATATGAGCTTCACAGTGTTTTGAAATGTATATTATCCATAAAGTAAACACTGCTCTGTTCCACCGACACGCCTTCTGCAGAATGGAATTATGCTCATCTATAAAAAGCTGAAGCTAACTTTAACTCATAGGCCATACGACCAATCTCAGTAATTTTCCAAACAAAGAGTGTGGCTTGGCAATCAAGCAATTTATTTGGTGATGTCTTAGCAGTCCAACTGCAACATTCCCCAGCAAACATTTGTTTTGCTGGCAAGAACATTCACGCAGAAAGCTTTTATTTTGAGAACTGCAGGGAGGTAAATATTTGATTTTAGAGAGTTGAGATGGTCCAAGGATTTTCAAATGTCTGCTCGGGTCAGCTAATATTTATCCTGGACACTAAAAAACAAAAAAAGGAAAAGAAAAGGTCTTGAGGGATTTTTTTTTTTTTTTGGTCCATAATTTAAAATTAGGTATTGAAAAGTATTTTGTAAATAGGTTCTGAGAGGCTTTAACGTATTTTTATATTTTACATTTGTACAGAGAGAGAGAAACTTAGAGAACAGATAACACAATGGCCACGTTTCCAGGACACACCTAGTGCTACCTACAGCTGTGGCCTTGTTCACGCCACAGTGCCTCCCGCTTCTCTCCTCTCTGCGTGTCTGAAGTCCTTCAGCCTTTCAGGAAAAGCTCCCCACTTTTTCTCATGAGGACTTCCCTCGCTCTTCCAGCATGAACAGTGGTGCCGTGGTGCCGTGGTTCCCTCCTCTGGAAACCCAGACTGCTTCTGCATCATTCACATCCTTGAGTCAGGTGCTGCCTCGAGCTCTCGCCTACCAAGGTGTATTTTATTTTTATGCAACTGTATGCACCTTTGCCTTGTGCTCCCTGATAGGTATTGAGTTTACCTGGTGCTTTTTGTTCTTCCTCATGATATCATCCAAAGCTTATGACTTGTACGAAACAGCATTTCAATGAATATACAGTGATGCATCCCTTCATGACAGGGATACTTTCTGAGAAATGTGCCATTAGGTAACTGTCACTGTGGGGCCATCACAGAGTGCACTCGCACAAACCTAAGTGGCGAAGTCCGCTGCGCATCTAGGCTATGTGGGGTAGCCTATTGCTCTGAAGCTGCAAACTTGGACACGCGAGACAGCACTGAACATTGTAGGCAATGGTAACACAGTGGTCAGTATTTGTCTAAACATGTCTAAACATAAAAAGGTACAGTAAAAATATGATATAAAAAACTAAAAAATGGTCCACCTGTACAGTGCACTTACCATGCATGGAGCCAGCAGGACTGCAACTTGCTCTGGGTAAGTCAAAAACTCTACATACACCTAGGTTATACCAAGTTTATGAAAAACTATTTTTCTTTCTTTGATAATAAATTGACCTTGGCTTACTATAACAATTTTACTTTTTAAACTTTTTATTTTTTTTAAGTTTTTAACTCCTTTATAATAACACTTAGCTTAAAACACAAACACATTGTGCAGTTTATGAAAAACTATTTTTCTTTCTTTGATAATAAATTGACCTTGGCTTACTATAACAATTTTCCTTTTTAAACTTTTTATTTTTTTTTTATTTCAGCATATTATGGGGCCATAAATGTTTAGGTTACATATATTGCCTTTGCCCCATCCGAGTCAGAGCTATAAGCATTTCTTTTTTTATATCTTTATAAGGTTTTTTTTCTATTTTAAATTTTTGCTTTTACCTTTTAAGCTTTTTTGTTAAAAAGTAAGACACGAACCCACACATTAGCCTAGGCCTACCCAGGTCAGGACCATCAATACCACTGTCTTCACCTTGACATCCTGTCCCACTGGAAGGCCTCCAGGGGCAGGAATATGCACGGAGCTGTCATCTCCTACGACAATGCCTTCTTCAGGAATACCTCCTGAAGGACCTGCCTGAGGCAATTTCATAGTTAACTTTTTATCGTTGTTAGAACAACAACAAAAGTGTAAGTGTACACTGCCAAAGCTTACAATTACGATGTAAGAGTACACTGTAAAATGACAATCAAAAGTATAGTAAATACATAAACCAGTGACATGGCTGTTTCTCATTCAGTATCATGTCCTAAAGCTAACTGTACGTACTACTGTTTACACCAGCAGCACCGCAGACAGGTGTGTGATGCATCTGGCTACGAAGTCACTAGGTGACAGGACTTTTCCAGCTCTGCCATAGCCCTGTTTGACCACTGTCGTATATGTGGTCCTGGTCGGTAATGGACTGAACGTCGCTGTGTGGCCCGTGACCACGTCTGTTATGAAGTCGAGACTGTGGTGGGCAACGCAAAGGCGGCGTGGCTAAACGTTACATCCCATGAAAACAGGTACGTTCAGGAAGGGATCCACTTCCACATAGTTCTCTTCCAAACTCTCAGAAAAGCTGTTCTAGCCTCCGCTTCTGTTCCGTTTTTCTTCCTTTTTACTTTCCTTTCCTTTCTCCATTAGAAGCTCAAGAACCCATGTGGCCAGCAGACATCCTTTAGAAGAGGAATGGAGGGATGTCGGGGAGGTAAAACAGGCCAAGTCTCGCTCTCATGACAAACACTGTACCTCACTGTACGTACAACAGTTCTGGCCGGAAGGGCCAGAGGTGGAGGAATCCTCTGAAACGTGCTCCCCTGAGCAGGGACACCCGGGACATCCAGTCGGTGCCCCACCCACCACACCCAGCTGCACTTTGCAGCCAAAAATTGCAGGGCGGGATCGAAAGTGACCTGCTTCGTGTATGTCCCTGTCTCAGAATGACCTCCGGGAACCTAGTTCGACTTCCTCTGAGAGACAGTGGCTTGTCAGTGCACAGCGCCTGTTACCTCGCAGGGCTTGTAGCAACAGACTTGAAAACAGACTCTGCTAGCTACGCTGGGTACCCTTCCCTTCCCATCGCCCCTGGTCCTTGGATAATGGACGGACTACTCTTCCAGGACTTTACTTTTACCGACTGAAAGACCAGAAAATCTGACAGGAGATTGGAAGACAAATTGGAAACGTGTCCCAACCCATCCTTGCTGCTAAGCTCTGTCGGAAAACACAGCTCAGCTCTCCAGGACTGTTTCCTTTAGCCCCGTTTCTCCAGGTCTTAAAAAGCATTAGCATTTTGTAGATAATCAAGCAAACCTATATTATCACTTTTATTTCAGAATGTGGCTTAAACTACTTTTACAGGAAAACTGCCACCTTTGCGATATTAGCCTTTAAATTCCATCTCAACGAGCTTTTCTCGCCACACTCTGGGGTCCTTTTAGATTTAGTTAAACTATGTATCCGAAAGCCACTTGAAATTCCACGTAGATGTTAAACCCTGTCTCTTGTTTCTTCTGGAGAGGCCGTCAAAAAAGGAGTTTCTCTATAACCTATCGCATGATGGCTACCATTTATCAAGCAATGCTCTGTGGCAGCCTCTAAGCTGGTCCCTGCATTTCAATTAAACCTTCCTAACGACAGCCTTCCAGATGAAGAAACTAAGGTTCCTGTCACCGAAATGTCTCACCTTGAGCCCTGCATCTATCACAGTTGCATTCCAGATCCAAACTTGACCCTGACCAATTCAAAGTCTGAGTTCTCTCAGCCTAGCGCTGCCCTTTGTGAAGGTTTGTATGTGTGATACTTTTTGTACTTATGTTCTTGTTATTACAGAATTATTTTAAGAAAATATAACCTGCTTTTCTAAATGCCAGTACTTTTTAATAACAGCCACTTAATTTGACATAATACCAACAGACACATTCGTTTTTATATAACCATAAACCGAAATAAAACTGCGCATTAAAAATGTATTTTGCCAATTTTCTGTCATGAGCATGTATTATTTTTAAAATCAGGGAAAGGAAAGCATTGTTTTAAAATATCATACTTGGATTCGATAAATATGTAAGAGATATCCGTGACACCCGGGTTCTGGGCTGATCATGCATATGCACTGAATCTAGTTTGTCTGAATCCTGGGCAGCTCCGAGGTAGATGACATTTGCCTGCTATTTCTAATGAAGAGGCTGCAGCTGCCAATGTTGAGTGACTTGTTCAAACAAACATGGCAGCTGTGTGGGGAGCAGGACTCAAGCCAGCCCTCCCCTCCAAGTGCAGCCCCGTTTCACTGCACCCCTGCCTCGCAGAGCCACACCTGCATGGGGAGGGTATTGTTAAGATGTAGATTCTAATTCTTCATAAATAAATGTGTGCTAAGACCTGAGATTTCACGTCTACCAAGTCCCCAGGCAATGCTGCTGCTCTCAAACCGCACTTTCAGTAGCAAGGTACTACGCATATTGCTAAGTCAAACTTTGCAGAAATTTAACCATTTCTTAATTCTTATTTTTCTAGTAGTGCTTTCTGATCTTCTAGAATATTCTCTATAGTTGCAGGGAGAAATTATGTACCTATTTTATTGATCAGGCAACTGAGCCTCCTTCAGTGGAAGTCAGTTTTCTAAGTTGCAACAAGAAGGAGGTGATAAAATATAGTCAACCAAATGCAACTCTTGAATTCCGTACATTCAAACTGTTTGTTCCAAGTTACCACTGGTCTACCTGACAGGGTTACTGAGAGAATTAATTGAGATAATGCAAGTAAAGACTATGAAAGTCTTATAACTATCCCTATCCCACCGTAAGTGGTAAATGTCAGCATTTATTATTGATGGCATGATGAGCAAGACACAATGGAGTAATGTTAATGAAATCACACTGTCCAAGTTGCACAGAATGACAGATCATAACCTGTGGGAAAACTCAATATTTTATTGACAAGTAACTCTCCGGGAGTCAATGGTGTAATGTGGCTGCCCAGACATCAAAGTAAGCCTGGGTTCATTTACAGAAGTATGGTGTCACCCTGGGCACTGGTCAGGAGATAACTGAGGGCTTCACTTCAAGAAATAGAGAGTCAAACTTGTGCTTTTTCACAGGAAAATAACCATTTTGGTGAAGGGACATAAAGGCATGTCATTCATTCATTCTGCTAACATTAACTGGGCCCCAGACTGATGCACACGTCCAACACTGCATAACTTGCTGGGATAAGTGTAAAATATAAGTAGACACAGTCCTTAACTTCAAGGATCTTGGAAATATCATTAAAGGATCTAAAGTATTTAATGTGGAGAAGTCTTTGGAGATAAGTAGGGACATCTGACTGGTGCCTTCAAAGGTTGCAAAAGCAGTGATTGACAGACACATGAAACTTTTTCTCTTTGCTGCTAGGAGCTGATGTAGGGCCCGTCATGCTTATACTCCAAATAATATAAGAAAGACATATTATCACTATTCTAGTTATTTGAATTACGAAAATAATAAACACCTACTGGAATAAATTCTGTCAATAGAGTCTAAAGAACACACTGTTATAACTGGTGTTAACAATTTTGATGTGTTTGATCAACAATGTTGATACCATTCATATTTTTAAGGAAGAATTTCCATAGCTTAGAAGATTATCCAACCGTGAGTGTTTCTGAAGCAAGTATGTCCCTTGTCATTGAGAATTGTCAAAGAATCATCATATTAAAAAGAGATGAGGGCATTGGATTAAGTGTTGGAAATAAATGAACACATAAAGGATCTTTTTAGCTCTAAGATTCTTCACATACACATTTTATTGGAGCTAACAGCAAAAGGCAATTTCATAGGTCTTAAAGATAAACAAATATATCCCCAAAATATTCACAGATATTTGAAAGGGAATGGAGAGGTCTGCAAAGGTCTCCTGGTGCATGTGGGCTCCAGACAGACTCAGAACATGCAAAATAATAAGGAAATGTAGACAGGGTTTTGTAGTTACTCCCAATCACTCAAGCCCTAAGTTGGAAAATCTGCCTATAGATAATGCCCCCATTGTCATAACTGGACTCTGAATAAAAACAGAAATTAGAGTCATTTGAAATTGAGTTTTAAAGTACAATAACTTGGGTCAGGATTATCACAGATCATTATTGAGACATGAGTTAATGATGTTTCATTCTTATATATTTTGTTATATTCTTAAATCCTTCCAGTTGTAATAAAAAAGAGGAAAACAGATCTAGATTTAAATTTCCCAAAATACTGTGGCTAAAATTCACCCTTGGTAATTAAGAGTCAAGTGCTTCATTGTAGAGGCCTTTTGCATTGATTTTTGTAAGTTTTGAATGAATATGTATAGTGTACCTAAAGGCGCATGTTCGTTTAGAAATGGTTGTTAAAGTTTGCATTCTTTTTAATTAAAAAAAAAGAACAAAGAGCTGGAAATAAACGTGATTACTACTGCATTTCATATTCATTAGTATTAAACAGCCTTAATAAGAATGTGCACTAAAATAGTCCCCTCCTAATGTTTGTGAAGTCAATACCTTGAATTGTACCAAAGGCTTTTGAGTAACACAAAGCTATTTAGTACTCACAGCAAAGTTTTCTTTTTCCACTAGGACAAAATAAGTGACTATATTTAAGTCCACGCAGTAGAATGCCTTTCACATGCTCATATATGCAATTCTCTCAAATTTATATGCTCTTTCCCACCAAACACCAAATTTTATACTGTGCAATTTAGTGAAATCCAGACACTTGAATCTGACTCATTCTGATAGCATTTGAGAA
>NW_012138858.1:3652940-3660493 GCF_000956105.1 Propithecus coquereli
TAAACAAATATATCCCCAAAATATTCACAGATATTTGAAAGGGAATGGAGAGGTCTGCAAAGGTCTCCTGGTGCATGTGGGCTCCAGACAGACTCAGAACACGCAAAATAATAAGGAAATGTAGACAGGGTTTTGTAGTTACTCCCAATCACTCAAGCCCTAAGTTGGAAAATCTGCCTGTAGATAATGCCCCCATTGTCGCAACTGGATTCTGAATAAAAACAGAAATTAGAGTCATTTGAAATTGAGTTTTAAAGTACACTAACTTGTGTCAGGATTATCACAGATCATTATTGAGACATGAGTTAATGATGTTTCATTCTTATATATTTTGTTATACGCTTAAATCCTTCCAGTTGTAATAAAAAAGAGGAAAACAGATCTAGATTTAAATTTCCCAAAATACTGTGGATAAAATTCACCCTTAGTAATTAAGAGTCAAGTGCTTCATTGTAGAGGCCTTTTGCATTGATTTTTGTAAGTTTTGAATGAATATGTATAGTGTACCTAAAGGCACATGTTCGTTTAGAAATGGTTGTTAAAGTTTGCATTCTTTTTAATTAAAAAAAAGAACAAAGAGCTGGAAATAAACGTGATTACTACTGCATTTCATATTCATTAGTATTAAACAGCCTTAATAAGAACGTGCACTAAAATAGTCCCCTCCTAATGTTTGTGAAGTCAATACCTTGAATTGTATCCAAAGGCTTTTGAGTAACACAAAGCTATTTAGTACTCACAGCAAAGTTTTCTTTTTCCACTAGGACAAAATAAGTGACTATATTTAAGTCCACACAGTAGAATGCCTTTCACATGCTCGTATATGCAATTCTCTCAAATGTATATGCTCTTTCCCACCAAACACCAAATTTTATACTGTGCAATTTAGTGAAATCCAGACACTTGAATCTGACTCATTCTGATAGCATTTGAGAATTGAATGCTCAAAAATAAATTATGGGTAAAGCATAATTTTCACCTCACATTACAGAATTATGAAAAAAAGCAAGGATCTTTGTTTGCTGTAGAAATTATAATACTTTTAGCACCGGATGAAACATTTTGGGATTTGTATTCATACGTTTTAGGAAGATACGTTGCTTTTTAAACCATCTTTAAATGGTGCATTTTGCCCATTCCACACATGTGATCCCTGTGACTGCAGTTCACACGATATTCTGTTGACACAAGAACCTTTATTACTTGCACTGTAAGTGCACAGCTAAGTATATTGCTCACGTACTCTCAGAGATCCCTGAGCAGGCGGATGGGGTGGGAAACACACAGTTATAAAGTCACTATCGCAATTTCACTGACTTGAAACTTACAATTCAGATTCCAATGCTGTTAAACTGCAAAACGTGGCTGTTAATGACTTGACCAGGGCCGGCTCGTCTCGCAGCCCTGTCCCCAGCTACACTCGCCATCCCTGGCCACTCTCACTCCTGCCTCTCCTCCTTGCACCTGCCGGGCCTGTTCCAGTCCGTACGTCTCCTCCCACGCGTCTCAGTTCCAGAGCAGCGTCTCCAGGAAGCTCAGAAACCACCTTCCTTAACACGACTTCATCTTCCCACGGCCCCCGTCCTCGTCCCGCGTCTCCTCTGCAGCCACTGCGCGGCATCTTCATCGCGCAACGCAATGCTCGGAAACCGCCGTTTTACTGGCGTTTCTCTCCTGTCTGTGCGCAGCTGAGAACAGGTGCAGTCTAGCTCACGCTCCCAGTGACTGCTGGCTCTTTTTGTTTTAATATAAAAAGAAATAGAAGCCCTCTGGCCATGCATTCTCATTTGCAAGATGGTCAGTTGGACCAATACCCTACTGGGATGTTGAAGAGTGAATTAGCCGACATTTATGTGGTGCCCTTTTTAAAGTTTCTCTTAATAACAGCCTTCATGCCTGCACGAGCTCTTTGATATGAATTCAAAACATTTCTTCTAATGTCATATTGTTCATACGTCACAACTTTTCAAACCCTGAGATAAATATAAGTTGTTAAAGAATAATTTATTCAGTCTCAGTGTATGTATATGGTACTTTTTTGTCTGAAAACTTTTATAGGTAGAGATACATAGGTATTTTCCATTCATTTACTTACCGAGGCTCCACTAGGTCCTGGGGAATGAGCGACATGTTCTATGGGGCCTGCACAGATTCTCGTGGAAGAGGAAATTGGAGAGCCCCACCCAAGCCCTTCCCCACCAAACCCTTCCCTAGGTCCCGCCACCATTCATGTATGAAACAGTGTGTCCCTTCCTGGTTCCCTTTCCCCACGCTTGTTTGCTGTTCAACTGGATCAATCAGGTTTGGGGAACAAGATGTGGTGACGATGGCAGAGTGGAATTTTAACCATTCGCATAGTGTCTTTTGGGAACTGGCACCCAGTGTTCCTGCTGAATGAGCGGTTCTTTGTAAAGGGGATGTATGCAATGAAGTTGATTACATGCATGTATGTATGTGCACATATATGGGAGTTTGTATGTAAGATTTTAAAGTAACTTCTTTAAGAAAAAATGAATATTTCACTATAGCATCATCGTAAATTTTGCTATGAATGTTAAAACTGTTTTGTTTTCTTTTAGGTCATTTCTTGTTCGTAGAAAGTAAAGGACCACATTATCTCTCAACAGCTTCAGGCAGAAAGGGAGCCAACTGTGAAGATGTTTGAAGATCCAGAAACTACAAGACAAATGAAGCCAATCTCCAGTGCCAGATGCCGGGGACTAACTGGCTGACAGGCACAATTTTGGATGGCGTGTTTTTACATACTCTAGAAGAGCTCAGTTTCACTATGAATGTGACAACTCTGTGGGAGCAGAGAAATGGCGCTACATGCGCTCTGAGATAATCTGGCCTCTCGGAGGTGGGTTTTTTTTTTTTTTGATTGTTCTTTGGTGGAAGGGCTCTATTAAAAAAAGTCAACTTTATTGAGAAATAATTCACATACAATAAAATGCACACACATTTTGAGTGTACTGTTAGATGAGTTTTGACAAATGTGTACATCTGCATTAACAGTCACTTCTAACAAGGTCTAGAACATTCCCATCACCCTAGAAAGTTCCCTCTTGCCCTTTGCACTCAATCTCCCTACCCCATACAACCAATGATCATATTTCTGCCACTATCACTATTAAGAATAGATCAATTTGCTTGCAGAACTTCATGTTAATGGAATCATAACATGTACAGTCTTTTGGGTCTAGCTTTTTTCACTCAATATCATGTTTTACAGATTTGAAGCATAAATCAGTTAGTTCCTGTTTGTATCATCACACTGTTGACTGTACCCCAGTGTGTCTGTCTACTCACTGGTTGGTGGATTGAGTTATTGCAGGTTTTTCATGCTAATGAATAAAATTAGTATGGACGCTGATGTACTAATCTTCTTGTGAACATATGTTTTTATTTTTCTTGGGTAAGTACTTCGTAGTAGAATTGCTGAGTCCTGTGGTGAATGTGGTAGCCAGAATTCCTAAGACTGTCCCAAAGATGTCCTGCATCCTGGTATACACATCCTGCACAATCCTTTCCCCTTGACTGTGGGAACTTGTGAATGAGGGATGTTATTCCTATGATTATGTCGCAAAAGTGCAGAGATTTGCAGCTATAAGAAATATTCCTAATCAGTTGACTTTGAGTCAATCAACAGGGATATTGTCCTGGGTGAGCCTGGCCTAATCTGGTGAACCTTTGAAAAGAGGCTGTAAAAGTGAGAGACTCTCCTGCTGGCCTGGAATAAGCAAGCTGCAAGGAAATGAGTTCCTTGCCAGAGCCACACGAGCTTGGAAGAGGCTCCTGACCCTGAAGCCTGTGAGCACAGGACCCAGCTAAGCACTGCCTGGACTGCAACTCTGTGGAAAATGTGAGATCATGAATGTGGGTGGTTTTAAGCTGCTAAGTTTGTAGTAATTTGTTACACAGCAGTAAAAACTAATATAATAAGTGTATGCATCACTTTGTAAAATACTGTCATATTTTTATCAAATGTGTTTTACCATTTTACCTGCCCAGGTTTAATACGTCAGAGTTCCGGTTGCTTCATATGATCAACAGCACTTGATGGGTATGTCTTTTTATTTTATCCATTCAAGTGAGTATTTCCAACATCCCATTGGTTTTTATTTGCTTTTCCCTGATAACTAATGACATACGATAGCATTTCATAGGCATCTTGGACATATCTTCTTTTACAAAGTGTCTGTTTAAGTCTTATGCCCGTTTTTGTTGAACGTATTTTTTCTTAATTGGAGTTATACAAATGCTTTATGTAATCTTGATATGAACCTTTTCCAGTTACCCGGATTGAGAATGCTTTCTCCTAGGCCAAGGTTTGTCTTTTGTATTTTCAACGTGTCTTTTGAAAAGCATAAGACTTTAACTTTGAAAAAGATAAATTTATATACTTTCAATTTGTGGTTTTTCTGGTCCATCTAAGAAGTCTTCGCCTACTTCAAAACTGAAGAATGTTTTCTATGTTTTCTACTAGAATTTTAGAAATTTTTAAATTTTAGTTTCTCCATTTAGGCCCATGATCCAAGCAAGACTTTGAATCAGTTAGTGTAAGTCTTCCAACTTTCCCAAAGCTTCAAGATATTTTGGATTTTCTACATGCTTTGAATTTCCATATAAATTTTTAAAATAGCCTCCTAATTACTTCAATAAAGCCTGCTGGAATTTTGATTAGGACCACCCTGAGTCCATAAATCAATTTGGTGAAATTGACACCTTAAGAGTATTTCATATTTCATTTGATGAGCATGATCTCTATCTCCTTACTTATTTAAATCTTTTCTGTCTTCTCTCAGCAATGTTTTCTAGTCATTTTTATAGAGGTCTTGCACATCAGTTATAAAATTTATTCCTATTTATTATTGAGGCTGTTGTAGATGATATTTTATAAGGTTTGTTTGCCAGTGTTTGAGTTTTATATATTAACCATTATCATACAGCCTTGCCAAATTCATTTATTCATCCTACTAGGGTTTCTTGGTATATTCCTTAGAATGTTCTCCATAGACAATCATGCCATATGTGAAAAGCAACAGTTTTTACTTCTTTTTCCCAGTAAGTATGTCTTTATTTTATTTTTCTTGCATTATCTCACTAGCTATGTCCTCTTGTACAATATTGAATAGAAGTGAGGAGAGCTGACAGCCGTGCCATGTTCCCAGTCTCAGAAGGAGAGTGTCAGTCTTCACCATTAAGTGTAATATTATCTATAGGTTTTCTAAATGCCCTTTTTTAGTTTAATGGTTTCCTTCTTACTTTGCTGAGTTTTTTTTTTTTTTTTCATGAATGGATAGACTTTAGAATTTTGATGCTGAGTTTGGATACATATGGAAAACATTTGTAATTAAATAAGATTAGAAATAATAATCTGTAGTTTATGCATTCCAGTCCTTTTGGCCAAACTATGATTCATTCACAAAACGATCGCAAATTTTGGCAGCGACACTGATCTCTTCCTTTACCACTGTTAGTCCACTAGGGCTGCCTGAACAAAATATCACAGACTGGGTGACTTAGACAACAGAAATTTATTTCTCACAGTTGTGAGGGCTGGAGGTCCAAGGTCAAGGTGTCAGCGGGGTCGGTTTCTGGTGAGATCCGTCTTTCAGGCTCGCAGACAGTCACCTTCTCACTGTGTCTTCACATGGCCTCTCCTCTGAGCACCTTTGGTGTCTCTTCCTCTTCCTATAAGGACACCTGTCCCACTGTATTAGACCCTAAATTTATGATCTCATTGAATCTTTGTTACCTCGTCAAAGGCCCTGTCTCCAAATACAGTTATATTGGGGGTTAAGACTCCAATGTATGAATTTGATGGGGACAAAATTCAGTTCATGACAAGCACCCAAAATATCTTGATGCAATTCAGAGAGTATGTTCTTTGACATACTTAATTGCATGAGTTCAATGAGGAAACTAAAGGGGAGGTATTCTATAAACATTAGCCTTATACACATGTGTGGTAAGACTGTAAGAATGAATATACCTCTATTTTATTGAATCTAAGATGACACTGGTTGTAAGACTCATTCCACTTTCAGAAATAAGAAGAAGTAGGGAGAGTGTATTTTGGAATTGATGACAACATTCTAGTGCAAGTGGCTTCCAGATTTGGGATTATGTAAGATCCATAAATTCAAAACAAAATAAAACAAGGATTTATCATCACCCCAAATTCACATGGATATTTAAGCATTAAAAAATAGGAAAGACCACTTTAAAAATAAATAGCAATTCTTCCAACTAAAGAACACCTAAATTTGTTTATCTTTATGGAACAGTGCCAGCTGAGAGAACAGAATTTGGAAACCCCTACTATGGAAAATGAAGGACTGAGGTTGAAGACTCTAGGACTCTAAGAAGAATAGGAAAAGACACAGAATGCCCACTGACATAAAGCAGAATTGATGTTCTGACTGTTTTATGAACTGAGGATGGCAAAATGATGATGCGTCAGCTCTGGATGAACATGAAGTTAGTGGGGAATCACTTTTATCTTCCTGTCAATTATCTGATCATCGCACATGGTAACAAGAAGGCAAAAAATAGAAAATAACATTCTGCTGAGATATAGCCAAGATAGAAATTTTAGCCACTTCCAAGATTCAGCATGGAGAGGAAATTCCGGGCAAAGCCAGAGGGCTGGACTAGAAACAGGTGCATTTGCAAAGAAAAGAAAACATCAATGATTGGCTGTATGAAGTGTATGTTTTGCATCTCAGATCACCCAGGAGTTCTCATTTATGTAGGCACTGTACTAATTAATGCTTCATATTTTTTTTCCACACGGTAATTCCATTAATTAAATATATCTATATAACTTAATGCATAGAGCGCTGGTTCAACATTATAAATTTCAAGGACTGCAGGTAATGGAGACACAAACAAGGCAACACTACACCATTGAGCTCATTACTCGGATAGATTCATGAAAGTATGCTTAGAAGGAAGTAATTTGCTTATAAAAGATTTATAACATTTACTGTGTCAACTGATTCCTATTGTGACCAGTTGAATCTGCATTCATTAACTTAGTTCATTTCTGAAAATGAGTGTCTTAGTCTCTTGCAAGCTGAAGAACACATGAGTTCTCACCATTTCAGAGCAACCATGTCTGGACACCAGCAAGGAAGAAACAAGGAATAGTTCAAGTAGAATTTCAGCTATGGGAGTTGAAGTTGGGGCAAAGTGTCTCTTCCTCGAGACTGTCCTGGGGAGAGAAGTTTCTCCATTTCTGGTTTACAAGACCAGAGTATTAGGTTATACTACAAGGGCTCTTCATTTAAGTATCTTGTTCTCAATTAGGCAGACTGTTGATATGTTGATAAGGATAATGGAGAAATACAGAATGGATGCTATTTGTCCAATGATGACGAAAAGGTGTTAAACAGGTTGTCCTCCAATTCATGTAAGTGAGGAGGCCGGCTACTAGGATTCAGAATAGGCATTGGCTGAGAGGTCGGAATAGCATACTTTGTTGTTTAGCTGTGTGGAGCATAGGAATGATAGCTAAGATTAAAATGGAGAAGACTAAGGCTAGCTAG
>NW_012138858.1:3661998-3686959 GCF_000956105.1 Propithecus coquereli
TAGATACAAGTCTAAAAAAATTAAGTCAACTCTGAGCCAAGTCACAGAAATGTAATGTGCAAGAGAATTCTTGTCTGAAGATGGGGGTGAGCTGGTTGGCCTTCCCAGAAACGGCCACACCCCAAAGCGGATCCAAAAAGCAGCACAGAATGTGGCCACAGAGGAAACTATTGTTGGATTCTCACTCCGGCAGCTGCTCAGGGGCTGCGCACAGGAATGCCAGCGTGTGCGGGGGTGGCGGGTGGCCATGTGGCATGTGGCTCCCTCCCAGAGATCTAAGAACAGCAGCTCTCAGACATGATGAGGGAAGTCTCCACTTTGCAGGCCGGGTGGAATGGGTCGTCGTAAGTACGGCGCTCCCCCGTACGTATCTTCCACACAGTCGGAGTGGGTGCAAGTGATGTGAGAGCTGATAAAAAAAACGAGCCCAGATGAACTTCAGAGCTTGTGGTCCAACCTGCCTGTGGGAAAGAAGAGGAAATAGCTCAGAGTGAGGAAGAATGGGTGGCCTGAGATGAGAAGGCACAGAAGCGAACCGGATTCTACGTCTCAGATCTCCAAATTTGGGGCGGGGGGAGTGGTGTTGCTTTGCTTTACAATGACACAAAAAATCCGAAAACGTGAGCCCCTCTGTCCTACTGAGTAGTATGGACAGATAAGCAAGTAGGCTGTCCCCCTGTTCCATAGGCAAGGGGAAGGGGGACAGATGCCTCGGGAGGGGTCTTCCATGAGGAAGAGACACGGTCCATGCTGACTTGGGAGTTGCAGAGGCTCTGGGCTTTGTTTGTCTCAACCTGGACAAGCCATTCGTCCTCACTGGGCCTCAATTTCCAAACTTTTAAAATGCAGTGAAGCAAAAGGAGTCACAGATACATGATCTCTAACATCCTTCAATTTTTAAAACTCCTCTCCCTGTCTAAGGAGATGAAAAGAAATTTGGAAGGAGAAAAAAACAATGAGACCAGAGAATGTGCCAAGGGGAAGGACAGATTGTGTCTTCAGCAGCCATCGGTTTCAAGTTTCCTATTTTTCTGAAAGCCAGGAGATCTTCAAATGCTTGCCCCTTCCAGGGTAAGAGACCCCCAGAAGTTACCATGCCTGGGGATTTTCCAGGGATCATGAGCAATTAAAGGACACATACTTTTCCCCTTCCAGCACGCAGCGTCTGGGGCAAGGCCCGGAAGGCCGAGGAGGACACCTATGCAAGAATGCAGCTGCACCCTTCCTCGAAGGAAGTGTCAGGGCCCGTGGCTGCAGCTGTGTCCCGAGCCCAGCCTTTTTTAGTCCTCCACATAGTCTTGTGGCCTTGGGACTCATCAGGCATTCCTGGGCGTGGGCACAGATGTCTCTGACCACCACCCGGCAAGAAGTCCCAGGAACATTGTCCAAACATATTTATAGCTGCGCCTCTGTTCCTTCATTTTACCTCGGGCTGGCAAAAGGCTTCAATCATAAGATATTTCAGTTTGCCTAATATTCCTTGAGCCTCCAGTAAAGGCGAGGTAGAAAGCTCTGTGTGCCAGCTGTACCCTGCTGTCACTGCAGATGCAAACGTCTCCACCTCCTTTCACACCACCAGGGCAGACAAGAAGTCAGTGTGAGGTCCCTCGTTCCCCTCAGAGGGCTGGACCCCACCCTGCGTTCACACATACCAGCAATGCAGCAGAGATGGGAGTCATCTCTTTAGCTCCAGGACCTTCAGGAGAGCCGTGTCCCCCATTTCTGCACACCACATGCAGGTTGCTCAGTGCAGCCTGCACACAGAAAGGGACCGAAGAGAGCTAGGACCACTTCACGTTTCTTGCAAATGGACAAAACTGACTCCTGGTGTTCAGAGATGGCTGGCACCAGGTCTGACTTCAATGAATAACCGCAAAGAATTAAGTTACAACTCAGCCTTGCATTTCAGAAGGGTGGGTTTCAAAGCCAGCCCTACAGGGCTCCTTCCCTCACCTGTGCCCGGCAGAGAATGACACAGCACACCAAACCACCCCACGCTGTGCAGAAAGAACTAGATTATAGTTCTGACTGTGGAACCAGGTAACCAGCCTTGAGAACTAGGGGAACACAACTATTTTGTGCTTAGTTTCTGCATTTAAAAGTTGAAAGGAATTCTAACTAGACAATCCCAAGGACCCTTCTAGGACAGAAATCCTATAATTCCATAAAATCTACACACTGAAAGTTTAGTATGTGTAACACACAGATATCATGTAAGATAGAGGGAAAAAGGTTTTATAATAGAGAGAATGTACGATGATGTCTGTTTTCTGGAACATACACTGAACTCATTTGGAGCCAATAGTGACTTAAGTTTTAAGATTGCTAACAGATGTAAACCATTTGGCCTTGAATCTGGGTCACTCCGAATAGTGACAATGCTGGGTTTTTTTACGTGAGTGATGGTGAAAAACTTTCAGGGAAGTGTCGGGCCCTGCCTGGCTTGTTTGAGGAACAGCAAGAGGCCAATGTGGATATAGAAGAAGGAAAACCAGAGAGAAGAGGTCAGAGATGTTGGGGACAGAGCAGGTCATGTGAGCCTGAGAGGCTGTTGTGATTATGTTGGCTTCCACTCTGTGTGAGTCAAGAAGACTTTGGAAGAAAAAGCAAGAATATAATTTGATTTTTATTTTAAAAGGATTATATTGGCTTCTGTGTGAAGACCAGAGTATAAGGGAGGAAGGGCTGTTAGAAGGCAATTGCAGCAATCCCTGCGAAAGGTGATGGGGCTTAGACCATGGAGGGACAGTGGAGTGATGAGAAATGCTGGATATGTCTGGAAGGTACAGTCAGTGGGATTTGGTGACGGACCAGACATGGAGTGAAAGAGAAGCGAGGAGCCAAGAAATGACTTCAAGACTTTTGTCCTGAGCCGCCGGAAAGCAGAGCTCCTTACCGGGGAACCGGCAGGGGTGGTCAGGAGGCAGGTATCAGGGCTTGGTTTGGGCGACAGTGAGGTTTTCAGTGTCTGTCTGACACCCAGGAGGATACTGTGATTAAAAAGACGGATATACAAGCAGGTGGATACATAAATCTGGAGTTCAAGGATGGGGTCAGTACTGGAGAAATGAATTCGAGAGTAATGAGTATGTAGATAATATTTAAGGTCATGAGAGTGAATGACATCACCACGAGAAGGAACAAGAGAGGTGAGAAGGTTGAGTCCTTGAGTATCCAACTTTTAAAGGTCAGAGGAAGCAGAGACACCACTCAAGGAGACCTTGAAGGAGCAGGCCGTGGGATGGAGAGCCACCAGCAGTCTGTGGCATCTGGAAGCGGAGGTGTGGGTCTCTGTGCTGAGTGCTGCTGATAGGCTGAAAGGATGAGGACGAAGACTGGCCACTGTTGTCTCCGTCTCTGAGTCTGTTTTATCCTGTGTCTTTTTGCTCTTTCTAGGGAACATATCTTCTTGTGTCTCACTGGGGATGCCAAGCAGATTCCTCAAATTTTACTTACAGTTTCCTTCTTTAAGTATTTAAGGTAATGTCCCCTTTTCCTGGATTTTTATTTTTCATCAAAACCCAGAAGTCGTTCTTTTCTTTTACTGACTTTGAAAGATGAGCTATTGCTTAGACTCTAACTAAACTCATCAACTCTCCTTGGTCGATGATCAAGTCCTTTTCTCAGATGTATACTAGCTTCAGTGCGAGTTAATAGACAACTTCTGGCCCAATTTTGACAGTGTAGTAAGATTTCCCCTGGTAAACTTCTATTCTACTGATGCTAAATCTTCTCAGACTGTCATTGTTTAGCTCCACAGCTCAGATGACAAATGAAATTTAATCTCTCTGCTTGTTTGGTAATGGTCGCCTGGAGCACACGTCATGGAGAGAAGACATGAGGCAGCCCAGCCTGAGCAGGAGATGGTGCAGGGGGAATTAGCTAGTGCCACCTGCCCCAGTGAAGGAAGTGGGGGTGTCTGCTGACCACGCTGGGACCCGATGGCTGTGAGGACATTCCAATCGCAGGATGCACCACCCGGAAGCTCTTCTTGCTAAAGCCTCTGCCTGGTGATGCCCCTCCGCATGGCAGTCACCTTGTGCGGTGGATGCAGATGTGTCCCCAGAGTTGCAGTCACTGTATAGAGGTGTAGGGGCGATGAGAAAAGACGTGGGATGAAAGCAGTTTCTGCCTGGTGAGTTTCCCAGTAGGCACAGAGCTGGTTCTTTTGACAGGGTTAGGAGATGAGCAGGTAGAAGAACTTCCGACATTTAAGTGTGGCAGATTTCCTGTTGCAGGATGCTGAGTACAGACATACATGCATTTCTCCATTCTCTCCCATCTGACGTTTAGTCTTGGAAAATTTCACCATGGTTTGGCAATACATCATAGTTTTCAGTGTACTCATGAGTTTTTGTCATGATCCATCTTCTAATAGGAATTATTTTTTTCCCCTCTTCTCCACCCTCTCATGTCTAGTTCACCAACAACTCCTTCCTGTTTCTTTAACCAACAAAACATATTTAGTTCTTTCTCTATCAACCACTACTATGCTGATATAGCCACTATGGCACTGCCAGCCCTAACCTGAGCAATGTCACACCCTCCTAACTAGTTTTTCTGCTTCCTCTCTTTCCACCCATCAACTTGTTTGCAGACAACTGTCAGAGTGATATTTTACAAGCATATAGTGTCACCCCTCTCCACACACACACATGCACTGTAGTAGTCAGCGTTCTCCAGGGAAACAGAACCAATAGGATATCTAGATAGATAGATAGATAGATAGATAGATAGATAGATAGATAGATCTAAGAGGAGACTTATTACAGGAATTGGCTGGTGTGATTATGGAAGCCAAGAAATCCTATGATCTGCCAACTGCAAGTTCAAGAAACAAGAAAGCTGGGGATGTAGTTGAGGACTGAAAACCAGGGGAACCAATGATGTAAAAGTCCCAGTTCAAGCTCAGTGGTCCAGAACCGGGAGCACCACGGTCTGTGTGCAGGAGAGGATGGATGTCCCGGCTCAGGCTGGGAGTGAATCCCCCTCCTCTGCCTTTTGTTCTATTCAGGCCCTCAGTGATTGAGTGATCCCCCCCAGCACTGGGGGTGCTGATCTCTTTACTCAGACTACCAGTTCCAATGCTAACTCTTCTGGAAACACCCCCCAGATGCACCCAGAAATAATGTTTTTTCTGGGCACCTCCTAGCCCAGTCAAGTTGACACGTACAATTAACCATCATATACACACATCATGCTTAAAACCTCAAATCTCCCATCTCTTCCCGCCCTACAGAGAGCAAAATCCAAATTGTTGAGCCTGGTGTACAAACCCTTCCTGATGGGCCCCATCAAGCTCTCCACGCTCATCAGCATCACTCCCTCCCTGACCCTCCCATGCCAGGCTCCCTGGCTTTTCTTTTGCTGCTGAACAACACCAAGCTGCTTCCCTCTTCCAGATGTTTAAATTGGCTCCTTGCTTTGCCTAAGAGGATCAGTCCTGACCAGGGCATGCTCGGTTCTCACCCTTTTTATTTCAGCCTAAGTGCTGCAGCCTCAGCGAGGCCTTGCTGACCTGCCAATCTGAAGAAGTCCATCATTCAGTGGCCACACATGCCCTGTGTGTACTGTCTGCAGAGCAGTTAATACTACTGGATATTTTTTCTGGCTTATTTGTTTTTTCTTTTACTTTCTATCTCACTCCATTAGAATTTTTGTTCTTTAGAATGTGCTTCTTACTTATCTTTTTCATCACTCTGTCCCCAGCCTCCAGGATGCTGTCAGGCATAGAACAGGTGTTCAGTGGACATTTGCTGAATAATTGAATGGACGGATGGATGGATGGATGATGGGTAGAGGGATAGATGCTGGATGGATGATGGATACGTCTGGGAAAGGCTACCCTGGGGCCGGGCAGCCAGATGCCATCTGAAAGCAAGTCTGCTTAGCCAAACTTTCCTATTCAAACAATTACAACTTTTCAGTTGTGATTGGTTGCATACTACAAGTTCACATTTTAGTTTTTATTGTCAGGAATGAGACTGTTGTCCAAATTCAAGTATTAATTAAGTTTGGAACAAAGATTTTTTTTTCCATAGAAATCCACCATACTCATCTAATCATCAGAAAATTCTAAGACAACTGGTGGTGGGCTGAACGGGGTTACAGCTATGGGGACAATAAGCAATTAGCCTATGCTCATTGCACACTTACTGTGAGCTCAATTCTGTTGCTCATACCATGGGAAATAGCCAAACCAAGAAGAGAAATACATACGTACATGCATAAATGTCTAACCTTTGAAATCCATCAGCTGCATGAGAAGATAGGACATAATCTACCAAAGAAAAAATAAATACTAGGTTAAATATTAACATACAAGCAATTCTTCAGGGACAGAAGATATCAGTGTGGACTGAGTTGGTGGAGAAAGGAGTTAATGTTGCTGGGCTTGAAGGATGAAGAGACCCTAGCAAGATGGACAGAAGGCATTTCAGATGGGAGAAGTTTATGGACAAAGACAGATATATCTTGTCCCTGTGGCTCCACTGTCTGTGCCATAGGCAATTAATAAAAGATTTCTTTGGTTTCTTTCAATTAATTTCATTCAATATAGATTTTTTGCAGCCCAAGGCACATAGTTACTGAGGGTTAAAAAGCCGTAACAACTATTATGTCCTTTGAAGAACGTGATGTTCTTTAAAAGCTGGCCAGGCCACTGACCACATTTACAACTGTGCAGGTTCAGGCACGAAGTGAGGACCACTGGTACCTGCTCTTGGCCTCTCGGGATTGCCATGGCCAGGCTGAACCAGTGAGGTTCATTGGACCAGAACGATTTGCTGTGTCAGGCAGGGTGGCTAGGTATGGCTGGAGGTGCCACTTGAGATTGCCAAGATCAGCTTTGGGGACTCGGGCTGAACTGAACCTCCTGCTTGGAGAAGGGGCGTGTGCAGCATGGAGGGCTCAGCATGGCAAGTTCAGCATGGCGGGTGCAGCATGGAGGGCGCAGCATGGCACGTGGGGCATGGCGGGTTCAGCATGGCGTGTGCAGCATGGCAGGTGCTGCACGGCGGGTGCAGCATGGCGTGGCACAAACAGTTCTGGGCTAACAGGCACAAACCCCTGGGTTTAAATGCTCTGTCTGCCGCTGTCTCACTCTTTGTGTGGGCCAGGTCACTTTTCCTATTTGAGCCTCGGTTTCTTGTACAAAACTGAGATTTAGAAAAATACCTTTACAGGATTGTTATTAAGCTCAGAATAATGATACAATAATACTGGGGCGTAAACACTACATATCTCTAAAGTACCACAATACATTAAGCCTCACATATACTCAGAAGTGCTGTCCACTCTCATGTTATTATTAAGGCTCAAATGTGCTTAACTAGGTTAACCAGACGCCCACCTGAACTCCAAGGCTTTGAAAAGCCAAGCCAGTTTCCGGACACGTTAATTTCCATCTCTGATTAGCATGTGCAGAGGGTCAGCTGCCACTCTGGGCCTGTGGGCTGCAGGCTTTCTGCCTGTGGGTGTCTGTTACGCGCTTGGGGATGGAGCAGGAGGCCTTTCGAGAATGGAGAGTGACATGTAATTTATTCCCCTGGTATGTCTGGCATGTGTCTTCAGATGCCTGGAATATGTGGTACACTATTATTAAGGTGTGTGCCCCACTTATCTCCAAGGAAACACTGCTAAAAGCAGAGATAAGCCCAATCTTCCAAAGGCGAGTATATACACATGGCAGTGGAATTTATTAAAGGGGAGCAAACACTTCTAATTGTCTCAGCGCAGCAAAGCAACGCTAATGCTTTCAGGTGATCCGAGCAGGACACTATATTGACTTTGACCAAACAAACAGACATCCTATTTTGTGCTCTGTGATTATAATACTTGTTTAAATTTCATCCTAGAGACACCTCATCAGCACCAGTTACAAATAAAAGGTAAATAAAAAGCTCCCAGCCCACAAGCACAGAGTATTAAGAATCCACATTCTTAAAGTAGAGCAGTGTGGCAGTGCTGTAATTCTTCCTCCTGTGTAAGAGTGACGATTGATCCAAGCAAATGTCATCTGAACAGCATCACCTCTCTGAGACACTGAATATTTGGGGAATAGGCTTTATGCCTTCCTTTTCCCAGTGTAGAATTTTTGAGTTGCAGTTAAATATAAAATAAAATCACGTGGGCACTCTAGTGGTGTCCAGGAATGAGAGAACTCACACCTGTCCCTGGTAGAAGAGGTGACAAAACGTTACCCCAGGTTCTCGGGATGCTGAACAAGTGGGAGGCACCATCACAGACAGGGACCAAGGAACAGAGCTCAGAAATGCCACTCACCGACTCAAAGACCCAACAGAAAGTTTCTTTGTAAAGGCATTAATATGATCATCTTTATTTTGAAAGCCGAACTTCAGGCAACATTGTCAAGCACAAAGGCCTAATGCAGTGTGGTTACATTTCTACTCTCTCTATTTTCATACAAACAATGTGCCAAGACCAAAGTACTGCCTATTCTGTCCTAAGTACCACCCCAACATACACACCCGCACACAGACATGCACACGTGCACAGACACGCACACTTTTCTGTGTCACCTCTGACCCACTGAATAAAAAGAACAACAACAAAAGACATTTAGTATGTCCTGGACATCAGAAAAGTCAGACTAGACAAAAGATATTCACAAAAAAAGACATCTTTAATAAATGTAATCTCAATCGTTGGAAATGTCTAGGACGAGACGTAAACATCCCATTGAATTCAGAGAAAACTGCCTCTTTTCCTAGGGCTTTTCTGAGAACTTTCCATGAGCAGCCTTTCCCCAGATGCAAGTCTCTTTTGGGGGGAGAGGTACACCAAACATCTTAAGAAGTGGCTAAAGAATTAATTGACGTTCTGAGAACCCACACTCTCTCTTCAGTGTTGCTAACCTGTTATTAAGGACTGATGCAGCAGTCTATTAATAAATTAGTCAGCCCCTTCAGAGGGATCTCAGAGTGCTCCCCAGAGTGTTGTGACTCTTGTGCTGTGAGGTAGACCATGACAAAAGCCAGCAAGCTCACAGTCACACGAAGCCACATCCCTCCTTGGTAAACGCTTTGTCCAACAGATTCTCGCTTTATTTACAGAATGTGCTGTTGTCTTCAAATGGCAGATTTGTGGAGCATCTCAGTACGATAATCGGTGTCCAGCATGTTCACACACCTATCCTCAGAAACTGCCTGCAGCTGTACTGTTTCCTGTGAAATGTGCTGGAATGTGTTGAATAACCCAAGGGGATTCGGGAACCCAGGCACGAGACAGGTTCACCGCTCCAGGGTAAGGTAACAAGCTGGGCTTCCTCGCCGGGACTCATGCAGGGGCTTTGACGTTTGTCACATTATTAACCACTAAAATACTTGACACAGTATCCCATTAGTAAAGAGTACAAGATCTCAGGAAAAAACCCACAAGGACCTCTGTGTGTGTGTGTGTGTGTGTGTGTGTGTGTGTGTATTAGGGAGCTAACAAAGTGCAAAGTTCTAATCATGTTGCTTTTTACTTTCCCTCTTAAAAGCTTCCCTATCATAATGGTCACCAGTTGGAGGGTGCACATACCCACCTGAGACTTTTTAAGACTGTGGATGCCTGGGTGACACCAAAGTCCCCCAGCGCCAGGAGGCTCTGGCACGGGGTGCAGGCATCTAGGAGTTTAAAAGCACTGAGATTGACAGTCATGCTCGACAGCACAGCATCTGTGCTCAGCCGTCTGTGGCAAGGTGGCATGTCCAGTACCCCCTCTTGTCACCAGCCGCCATAAAGACTCCTCTTTTAGCCTTCAGGTTCCTCAGCTTCAGCTAATTGGAAGTTCTCAAGGGTCTCTGCACATTCAAGGGTTTAATTGCTTCCTGCTTTCATATGCACTGTGCTTGCCGCAAATGCTCCTGTGCTTATATTCTTCCTGGACAACCCCTGCGTGCCGCTCCAAACCAGGTCCCAGCCCTGTGAAGGTGCATTTTGCAGCTGGGTTGTGTGCTCAGTCACCATACCTAGAGACCTTGCTTTTGTGTTTGTACGTCTGTCTCTCCTCTGAGTTTTTCAGCTCATCTGGGTGGGGGCACTGGAGCTCCCGTGGCTCCCCGAGGACTTAACACAATGTCTGTGCAGTATAGACAGGAAGCATCTCTGCACAGAAGGTACTAGAATCAGTCGGTGGAAACCTCAGGAAGCTGAGCCCGTACTGAAACATTTTATTTTTCCAGCTTCCCACAGTGGAGCGTGGTGTCTTACGAAGACGCGAGCTTCCTTCCACTGCCAGAGACGGGCAGAGCTCGGGCAGGGTCAGGCAGGGCTGTCGGAGGCCGCTTCCCTCCTGGGGGGGGCTTGAAAAGAAGGATCACAGATACGAACTCCAGAGACCAGCCCTGGGTCCAGTTTGACCCCTGAAGCCATCTCTGACGGAACCACACCAACGAGGAGTCAAGTACGATGGATTCTCAAGGGAAAACTGAGGGGAGCAGACAGAAAGAAGGGTGAATTCACATAGAAAGAAGAAGAAAACATCCCCCGGCAGGGTAAGGTAGGAAATGACATAGAGAAGGGGTTAATCCAGGGGTGGGGGTGCTTCGAAACCACATTATGCAGTTTGCATATTTTTTCTAGGAGCAACAGAAAGCCACTGAAAAGTTTCAAGCAGGGACAAGACAGCCTCAAAATTTCCGACGAGGAAGCTCTCCTGGCAGCCGCGTGCGAGAGCCCATGGGCTTGTTTTAGTATCGCATACGGGGAAGGCGAGTGCTGCAGAAAATGACCACTTCACCGTGGACGTCACCACCTGGCCACAAGTAGACTAAAAAGTCTTGTAAATGCTGCTCACTCTGTATGCCGGCCTGCATTTTTATCATCACGGGCTTTAACAGCAACATCTGAAAAGCAGGTCGATTTGGTGTGAAATACGGCTACGGAGAGCCAAAGCCCAAACCCCAAGCCCCAAACAGGCCCCCTGCCCTCCTGTGCTCAGCTGCCCCCAGCGCCCCAGAGTGCCCCGAGCCTCGCCCTGGAGTCTGCTCACACCAGCCCTGCTCCTCTGTATCTTCCCCGGGGAGCCTGCGACAGCGCCAGCCACAGACCCAGCGTCCATGTCCTCTATTGGGAAAGCTCCTCAGCTCCCCGTGGCAAGGTGGTTGCCCACAGCACCTGCACCAAATGCCGCCTCGTGAGCTCCGGGTTCTGCGCACGCTCTCAGCGAGATCTGCAGAGGAACAGGCGTCAGACACAGCTGGAGCTATTAATAGCAACAGGAGCACCAGTGAGAACCAGAGTCCTCCTGTCCAGACTGGTCCGTTACCAGCATTTGGGTTACCAAGGGCAAATCGATTCCCCTCTGACTCAGTTTCTTTCCAAACCACGTACCTATAGTGCAGCTTCTTCTTGTTTTACAAAGATGATTCTATGAATTAAGAAATAGCACCTGGACCCGAATGTTTGCTGAAGGCTGAAACTTCTCAGCGTGACATCCAAAGCCCTCCTTAATCTCGTCTCCAGTCACCTTCTATTCCCGAGCTCCAGCCCTTCTCGTTACACGCTTGCTCTCAGCCACCTCAAAGTAACAACTAACAACCTCCTTCCTGCTCCACGCCACAGCTCAGCATATCCCACCGCCTCCTTCTTTCTTTCTATCCAAGGAACTTGTACTTATTCTTCAAGACAGAAGTCAATATCAGCTTCTCCATTTGATCATTTTATTTCTCTGAGATTGAACTAATCGCCATGCCCTGAACTCTTACACGCGGGAAGGATGGGCTACTGTGGGGACGTCTCAGCGTCTACAGCCAGAGGTTTGTGGCTGTCACCACAGATATAGCAATGACATGGCAGAGTGCAACACCTCCCAAGCTGATGACACATGCCCCCTGTGGGACCTGGGGTAGTTTTGGGGAGTGCACAAACGTGCCCCGTCATCATAGCTGTGACAGGAATTTGTTGAAACATATTTGAGTAGGAGTAAATCAACTACATCGATATTAAGTAAATCATAGTACTGGAGGTGCACATTTTGGCAGAATGGTGAAAGTGGTGTGTGAGTCACCGATGTTCGGAAACTACGGTAAAGTGGAAAAATCACGGGGTTTGGATAGAAGTGCTGAGTTCAATGTCAGCTCTGCTGTCAGCTTTCTGATCCTGAAAAGGCATTTGGGCCACATGAGGTTTGTTTCTTTTTTGTAAACGGAGAAATAAGTTATTATTATTGTGAGTCAGCCTCTTACCGTGTCTTCCTTCAGCACCACCCTCTGTGTTTACGGAATAGTGGGTGGCGGAGCAGCAGGCCTGGGCATTATCCTCACCCAGTTGAACGAGTAACCACGCTGCCACAGGGGAAATAAATGCCAAGCAAAATGGGTTCAGCGCTTACTGACTGAATGAATTCGTGGGGTAAAAATTAGCACTGGGACGTTCCTGGGCTGTGAGGATGACAAGCGCACCACGTGCCTGACTCACCTGCCCCAGTGCTACCTGTCAGAGAAAGATCTGCAGAAATACAGTAACACGCAAAGGAAAAATTCAGAAAATCTCAGAAAAATCACCCTAAGAGTGGGGATTGGCTAGTTTAGGGGAAGAAATAAAGATGAATTAGGAGGAATCCGGATTCAAAACAAACACACACACAAACAAGCAAACAGATCTGTAGGAAGAAGGAGGTTTTCTCCCACGACCTGGTCTCCCTTGCTGGAGACACACAGACCTGCACCCACGACCACAGAAAGTGGCACCGGGCAGATACTCTCGTAGAAAAAGTGTCTTTCTGAAGCAGCCAGAGCCACATGCCATGCCCCTGACACCCCTGTTTCAGAAACAGCCCCGCCCAGTCCTGTGTGAGAGCCGGGTGAAGGGGCTGGGTGTCCTTCCGTCCTGTGACCCCAGCGTTGCTCAGAACCGTGCCAGTGTGGGCAGGAAGTCAACAGAGAAAAAGGGAAGAAGAAAGAGAGGACGTGGGGGACTCCTTCCTGCGTCTTAAATGCCTGGGTCTGAAAGAGGCGCAACTGCACTACCGTCCACGGTGGGCACGGCCGCGGGGATGCTGCGCACACAGACCCTGCCCCGACCGCACTCGCTAAGGGCGACTCCAGCTCAGCAGGGACTCGGGCTCAGCGAGCAGGCTCTGCCTCAGTCCACTCTCTGGCCAGCAACATTTCTGGGCTCCCTTCCTCATACATGTGAAATGTTCACGCCTCCCCAAAGGACGTACATAAGGGTTTTATCATGTCCCTGTAACCGGCACTCAAGGCAGCGTCCTGGGCAACACTCGGCCATCTCCAGCAGCTCCAGACACTCCCCATACCCAATGCACGATGGTTGAAAAGAATTCAATAAAATAATGCTCAAGAATACATTCATGGAAATCACTTTTAAAATGTTCACATTCTCTTGTGAACAATAAGGGTATCAGGCTTCAGAAATGCTGGGTGGTTTTTATTATAACAATTTTTCACAATCATGTGTCATCATTTGCAAAGCATCTTCTTATATATTTTGTTTTCTTTTCATTTATTTATTCAGTGCGTTGGGAGAAAAATGTTCTGTAAATTCACAAATCTGGACCTGTGTGACTTCCTAAACCGCAGAAGAGATCCTGGTGCCCAGATTGTGATACTAAGGCAACAGGCAGACTAAATGGCAGTACATCGTCGCTGGCAGAATATGAAGAAGAAAAGGAGGAGATGAAAGAACCAAAGACGGAGAAAATATACAATTACAAAACCTCAGAATCCATGGAGACCGGGAAAATGTGCCGCTGAGAGGTCTCTGTGAATTGGCATTACTATCGGAACCACACATTATCTGTTAGGATTTTAAACACTGAAGCCCTGACAAAATGTCATTTTTATTCTTCTTTATAAAAAGGGTAAGATTTTTTTAGGGTCTCTTTAAGTGGCATAAATAGCAGGAGGGAGCTAGGAGAAAACCCGCCGTAAATGGACAGCCTGCTAATGAAGGGAGCAGGCTCCCCACCAGCCGTTTCCAAGGCAACCCACGGGGTGGACAAGCACCATCTCTTCCCCGTTCCCCATTATGGGACTGTCTCTGCAGCCCAGAGGAGAAGAGCAAGGCTGACTGGAAACTCTTTCACCTGCTGTTGCCAGCACAGTTCACAAATGCAAGCAAGTGAGCTAGGCCAGGACGTGAAATGCCCCCTAGACCACGGCCGGGACTGCAACCCACGCTGCCCTCAAAACCTGTCTAACTGCGCAGGGAGAAAAATCACATGTAGAGCTCTATGTTTCCAAAAGCTCCGATAGGAAAAATGCTTGGGCCTTTCAGAGCCGGACATTTCCTTTCATCACGCAGAAATCCTGGAACAACAGAATTTTTAATCTTTGCAAAGTACCTGTGCATCACTGTTTCCAAACTTTCCAAGGACATCAAAGCAGAGGGAGGGAGAAGGTCTTTTTTAGGTCACCGTATGAGTCGGTGGCTGAGCTGGTCTGAGAAGGCAGACACCAAGACCATGGATCCCGTGCTCTTCTGAGGCTGGAATTAGAGGGAAAATATTGAGAAATGCACAGACTAGAAACCCAAGGCCAGAGGAAGGAGTGTGGGGTCTGAAGGGCAGGTTCTGTGGAGAACTTGGAGATCACAGGTAGATGAGTCTGGCAACCAGGATTTAAGATGCTTCCAGAAGACAGAGGGCCTGGGGGCAGAATGATCAGTTAAAAGACAGTGACAATTGCTAAGAAAACAAATGCCAACAGTGCAGAATAGAGCAGTGTCCCAGGAATGGACAAGAGTGGGCAAAAATGAGAAGTACTACAGAAGTATAATGGACTAGGCAGCTTTACCATCTCGTTTGTGCCTGTTGAGAAATGTGCTTTTTGGTTTTTTTCTTAAGTTAAAAACCGATCATCAAAAGCCTGATTGCAGAAGTAATGTGATGTGACTAATGATTTTGCATAATGAATGACCTTGATATCAATCAGCAGGAAGTCGGCCTTGGGGAAAAAGTCTTTGAGTCCTCAAATATGTGAGGCTCTGACTCTTGGTTCCAAGCCCCCACCTCCCAAATGCCTTTTGCAGAAGAAACTCCCAGAAGCCAGGAGACTTAGACACACAATCCCACAGAAGTGGACACAGACCCCATGTTTGTAGGAAGCTCAGCTGACTCATTCTAAGGTCTTCCCCACATGGTATAATTTTGCAAAACTTTCACCCAAATATTGTCTGTATCTTTCTTATTGAACATCTCTCAGCGCAGAGATTTTTTTTTCAGCAGTTGCAACCTGTCAAAATGCAAACATAGATTTGATCTCTAAAAGCAGAAAAACATCCTAATTATACTGGAGAATAATCAAGGGCTTGACATTTAAAGAATTTTCAAAGTTCTTAAAAGAGAAAGGAGAATTATAGACACAAGGAAAGCATGGGTTGAATTTACGTATTTCCTGTTCACTTCTGTCTGTTGAGTTTCCTGTAACTACTTAGGAAATTTTAATTATGGAGAAGCATTAAGTGAGTTGCTCATCATTTCTGGACTCTTTGCTTGAACTATATCACCCAAGCATAGCGGAACGGTGGGAGGAGTTAGCTAGGCTGTCCCAAACGTGGTTCAAGCATTACGAAATAGTAAACATTGCCATCAGAGTAAGGTTTCCAGTTCTAGTAAGAGCCCCCTACCCTGCGAAAAACTAGATAATTCTTCAAGAAGTTGGAGTCGAAAATGTAGACAACTGGGTCCTCTGCACCAGATGAAACCCAAATATTTTCAAAATCTTCTCTTATCCCTAAAATATGCTGTCTCTCTCACATCTACCATGATCACATCTTTTATTTCCTAAATCAGAAAAAAATACTGATTTCTATCTCTAACAATACTCTCTTTCACCCCCTTACTAGAACGCACTGGTACATATTTAAATCTACTCTGCCCCAGCACTGCGTTAAGCTGATGCCTTGTCACTGTTGCTTTAATTCTCAAAACCATGCACCCGTCAACATTTTACCACCACCACGCCCGTGGTTTCAGAAAAAGCAAATTATCTTGTATTAAAAAATTAAACTAAATTTATCAGCTTATTTGGAGGCAAGTATAACATATGATCAGGCTTTTGGGGGATTTGTTTTTCTTTTATTATTGTTATTTTTGGTTATCCTTTCTTGATATTTGACACCCAATACATACCAGATAGTGTTAATTAAAACCTAAAATAATATATGTTTTTAATAAAAGAGAGAGGAAGAGAAACAGAAGTTTTACCTTTTACCAAAATGCCTGTTGGAAAATGTCCTTCTTTTTACGTGCAATCAGCGTTAGACACTTGGTCTCGCTGAGAGGCGTGCTGCCTCCTTTAGCCACATCAAGAATTAGTTCGGAATAAAATCAAGAGAGTATGCTCTCACCGTCGCTGGAGGAGGGAGACTGACATTTAGAATGGCCGCTCCGGTGCTAATGCTGTTACCTCTTCCTTTATAAGCAACCTGTTGGAATGCAGCGGCTGTCAGTCTGTTTCATCTTCCCTGCCAGCATCTATCTTCTCAGAGCTCATGGAAGCTGGCAGGTTTGACATCGTGAGGGACAGGGAGTGGAGGAGCAAGAGACAGACAGAGCTTTCTGGAGGAACTGCAAGCCGGCACCGTGTCCAGTCTGGCCCCAGGAGTGGCTGCGAATTCCAACAGCAGGGTCTGATCATCGCCCACTGCTCAAACGTAGCCTCATCCACAGGCCTCTGGAAATGAGTCAGTGCCTGAGAAAATTCAGAAATCACGGCATTCAACATTTTTATGACTCCAATTTAGCCCTGTATGCATGGCAAACTTGGACTTAGTTTTCCCAGGCAGTGCTAATTTTACGATATTCTTTTTAATAAATGTAACGTTTAATGCAATTTAATTTTTCACCTCATTTGTGCCTTTATTTCTAAATGCTCATTATGTTTCCCGTTACAAAATACTCAGTATAATAAATCTGGAAACTAAAGGAAAGCAGGAAGAAGAAATATTTAAATCACTGCAAGTTCCACACTCCAGAAACAATAACTATTGATGTTTTTGTGTACTACCTTTCAGAGTTTTATGCATATATTTATAGATACTTAATATGGATGTCATCAGACTATAATTTTGCCTCCTGTTCTTTCATTTTTTATTGTAATATAAATTCTTCCATATTATTATTACAAACCCATTATAAACATTATTTTAATGACTGTATAATTATGTTCTATAATTTACTTAGCTATTATCCTATCATTGGACATCTAGACTGTTTCAAAAGTTTCACTGTTACACATACTGTTGCAATACATTTATTTACAAAGCGCATTCAGTGCTTTGGATTCTTAGGATAGATTCCCAGCAATAAAATTGCTAGATCAAAGTGTTTAGAATTTTCAACAGATCTTGGTACACCCTGCCAAAATTCTTTCTACAAAGATTGCCTGATGCTGTTTGTATATATTTGTAGAATTTCTACATTTAAAAAGGTATGATTTAGAATATATATTTTGTGTCAAATATGCATCCTGATTATTGCTTTGGAAAATATTATCACTATAACCATTTCACTGACTGAGCCTACATTATGACTCTCCTAAAGGAAAAAAAAATCAAGATAGAAATACTTTTATTAGCAAAACACGTAGACAGGTTTTATTGGTTTTGCTGAAGGCATAACTGGTCACCTGACCTAATTATTTCTAGTGGATCCTATTATAGCAAACACTCCACCTCCTAAAAATCATCCACCTATTGGTTCGTAGATTCATCTCTTCATTTGCTTGGCAAACATTCACGGCATGAGGGTGCTCAGACGTCGTGCTGGGTGACACCGGGTGTGAGCCCCGGGCCATCTGTTCCTTCCACTGGGGGAGACCAGAGCACAGACAACAGAGCCTTCTTGAGCCCCAGAAAGGTCCCTCCACAGATATTTGTGAAATGAACCATAATAAATACCAAATATAGATATTCACAGTGCAAGGGCGACAGCTCCCACAGAGTGGGGTCCTGTCAAGCAGAGAGGGACTGCTCAATTCTGGGCGCAGGTTAAGGAGGCTTACAGAGAAAGCTTAGAAAGTCTTGCTGTTTATTTCAGATAAAGGTAAAAGGGTAATGATGCCTTTCTGTGCATAGATTCTCAATTCTTGACACTAAAAGACGCTCCTCTTAGAAATCTGAGAAAGTTCTGCATAACCCACCCTCATGGGTCTTCCACCGTTCTGCTATGAGTAGTCAAGCATCCTTATAGTAATCATTCTTCTGAGTTAAAATAAAATATCTATATATTTAACAAAGACTCTCATTCTGACCTTCAATCACATGTTTGATTGGCAATTTAGTAGAGATGACAAAAAAATTGCATTCCTCAGTTCCTATAAATTTTAGCTTTTTTAGTTTCCTTCCTGAGACACAAGTGTGCCTCCACCCTGGAGGGACATGGAAATGGCTACTCCACCTGTCCTTCGGGTCCCATTCATAGGTTGGCTTCCAGGGCCAAATCCCTTTCAGGTGTAGGAGAGATTCTTTACCGGAGCCCCGTGATAAGACTAGCCAGATACTCACTGTCATGGGCTGAATTGTGTCCCACAAAAAGATATATTGAGCCCTAACCCCCTTACCTGTGAAGGTGACCTTGTTTAGAGATAGAGTCTTAGAAGAATATGACTGGTATCCTGTAAGAAGAGGAGAAGAGACACAGACACACAGGGAGAAGATGGCCAGGTGAGGCTGGAGACGGGTGTTGGAGTGATGTTTCTACGAGTTAGCGCATGCTGAGGTTGCCAGCCGTCATTAGAAGCTAAGAGAAAGTATGGAACAGATGCTCTCCTGAGCCTCTCGAGGGAGCACAGCCCTGATGAAGACACCTGGATTTCAGACTTCTGATCTGCAGAACTGTGAGAGGATAGATTTTGGTTGTTCTAAGCCACCCAGTTTGTGCTACTTCCTTACGGCAGTCCCAGGGTACTGATGAATTCACCAATCCAGTTTGCTCTGCCTGGGCACATAGAAATAAAGAAACTATTTCCCAGCCATCCTTGCAGTTAAGTAAAGATTTTGTCTGAGTTTGAATAGGGCCAAAAGGGCGTGCACCACATTTATACAGGGCAGTAAAACATCCTATACTCCCTTCTGGGTTCTGTCGGTGAGGACAGCAGTACCATGAGCTGGCAGTGACCTGGATCCTTGAGATCTGTGCTTGGAAGGAGGCCGACAAAAGCCACCCAAGTTGCACTGACATGAGCCAGCAGTAAACCTCTGTTGGGTTAAGGAATTGTGATTTCCAGGATTTTTCCCACTTTTTTTTCCTGTAGTATTGTTTAGCTGTTGGAAGTTGACACACTGGCATGCAGTGCCATTATAATAAAAAAGTAATAGATATGCCACTGGATAACCATTCTTGCAGTAGGAGAAAAGAAATTTGATATCAGAAACTGAAAAGAGGGAGATTTTTTACCATGCAATGGCAAATTGTTTGGTAAACGCTCACCTGTGGTGACTTGGAAAGCAAGCCATGCGGACTCAGCCTGTAGCTCCAAGCAACATGGCTGGAAATATCAGAGGATTCATGTGTGCTTTGGAGTATTGGCTGTGTTTACAAAATATTACACAAAAGAGGTGAGCTCAGGAGAGAATTAGCGAAGATGGTTAGATATGCAATGTACCAAATATAGTAACTATTAATGGTAGAATCTAGACGCTGAGTATATGGGTTTTCACTATAAAATTCTTCCAGCTTGGATGCATGTTGTAAAAAATTCATAACAAGAGTATCAGTAAAAAGAGAAAAGAAATTAACCAATTTGCAAAAAAAAAAAAACAAAAACGAAAGGGACTGGAAAGAATCTAGAAATTCAGGGGGTGCAGTTTGGAAAAGCTAACTGCTCCCATGCCCTAAAACATGAAAGATGGAATTTTAAAAGGCTTTAAGCAATAAAATCCCAGGAAAAGTTCTAAATTGAACACGGTGACTCAGGGAAAAGATCAGACAGGAAATCTATGCTAATCTATTGCTGCAGTTAGCGTTAGAGTAGATTTATTACAAAGAAAGACATGAGAGTGAAGGAGAACAGGAAAAAAAAGGAAGCAGATTTGGGATCCATTGTCTAGGAGGAAAAAGTAGTTACTGACAAATGAACTGACTAGCAAATAAATGAGAAAGAAGCCGACTAAATTTTGAGACCATTTATTACGAAGGAAACCATAAGTCTACTTTGAAAAAGGCTTTGACTATGCAAGACTTAAAAAAAAATATTCTTGGACCCCTGTCTTTTACCAGTAGCAAAATTTGGAAATCTTAGAGACCCCCCAAAAGGCATCCTCCTAGATACCTTTTCACATGTGAGCTGAAGAAAGAGGAAAAGTAAGAACTTTACAGAAAGCAGAGCCAGGGCCATAGCGAATACTAGAGAACAGAATTCTTCCCAGGACACACAAACAGGCCCGAACCAAGAGTCATTTGACCCCCTCGAGGCGGGTGGTCTCCACCACACCTTCTCAGTGGGATTTCAGAGTGGTTAGGGTTAGGGTTAGGGTTAGCAGGGGCGCTGCGTGCATCCCATCCCTCCACTCTGGTGGGGATATGTGCTGTGGTTGGCCCGTCTCTCTCCCACTGTGTATGCAGCATGTTGGGACAGGGTGCAGACAATTGTGTTTTTAGTTTATCTTTTGCCAAAACAAAAAGAGCCCATCTGGGCCTGATGGGAAGGATGGAGCGAGGGAAAGATTAGGACACAGATTGGATCGGTGCTCTCCGTTCCTGTGTCCTCCATAAACACAAAGGATAATAACATTTCCAAGCCATATGAGGTTGGAGCCATATGACTGGGTTCTGGCCAATGGAATGTGGACAAAAATCACGTATGCCATTTCTAGGCCTGGCCAGAAAGTGTCTTGCAGAACCCTCCATGCTCTTCCTTTGCCATTCTGGTCAACACAGAAGGCACATATTGAAGGAAGTTGTGTCACCGATGGAAGGAGCTTGGGTCCCTGAGCCACTGCTTGGAAGAGAGCTGCCTGCAGTGTCCACCAGCCCTGCGTCCTGCTGCCCTGTGAGCAGACATGCAATCTTTTCTGCACCGAGGCCCAGTGTTTATCCATTATCAGAACCTCACCTCACCTGGAAAATACAAGCCAAGTAGTCCATTCCTGAGACTTGCTTATGTTAGCTCCTGACTCTTCCGACAGGCTCTCACACATCCTCACTGGAATCAGTCACGGGCATGGTTGGTGCCGTGTCCCTGGCCACGTGCCAATCAGTGCCGGCTGACTTCCTCCTGCACGCACAGGTCAGGATCAACCCAGCCCAGCCCAGTGTGACTCCAGCCACACAGACATGGTCTCACAGAACCTGATGAGGTCAATATCGCTGTGGCCACTTTGTAGACATGGTGGTTGGGACTCGGGGAATTTTGTTACTTTTGTCATTTACGTTGCATAAGATTTGTAGGTCCGAATGGTAGAACCTGGATAATTTTCAGGTGCACCTCACTGCAGAGTCAATAATGCCTAGTGTTCTAGAAGCGGAGTCAATCTCTGTGGATGAAACTTTTCTTGACAATGTCCTTCTTCCCCCGACAGAAGCCCCAGTTTCCTTACCCTCCACGTATGTGGCAATGACTTCAGGTTATTTATGGCCCACCGTTTCACTGACATGATTGGAAAAAAGCATGCATGCCATTTGAAGAACTTCAAATAAATGCTCCGTGTCACACGCATTGTAACTGTTTTAGCATTGTCCTTTGGCTCTGAGCCAACTTCCCAAAGAGTAAAATATTAAACATTGAAAAGATGAGTTAGAATTCCTAGAAAGGAAGCTTTCAAAGATTTCAAAGGGCAGGAAGTATGTAAATATTAATAGTTACCTGGAAGCAACCAGTGCTTTGCCATATTTGATTAATTAAATCCATAACATTGTGACCCTGACAGAAATTTGCTAGGAAATGGAGGAGGGAGGCAAGGAGAGGATTTTTCAATAAAGAAAAGAGAAAAATAATGAACTTGAAATTGTACCAAGTATTTTTTTAGCAGCCTCATCATTTTAGGCCAAATGTCTCATGTACTTGCTTGATGAGGTTTCTAGTCTTGATTTTGTCATCATCTGTCTGTGTTGTTCTACATAAGATTTGGGGTCAAGGATTTCTCTTTTGAAAATTGCAAGGTAGAGTAGACATTGGAGTTGTTTCCACTCCCAACTTGAATATTTTATGCGTGACTCTGTCTTAGTCTGGTCCTGCTTCTATAACAAAATACCACATACTGGCGGCTTGAGCAGCACATTAACTTCTCACAGTTCCGGAGGCTGGGAAGTTTGAGATCAAGACTCCAGTTGATTAGATTCCCAGCTTGCAAAGAGCAAGCTCTCTTACCTTCCTCTCCCTGAAAAGGCAGTAACAGCATCACAGGGCTCCGCCCTCATGAACTCATTTACCCCTAATTACCTCCTAAAAGTCCCACCTCCAAATACCATCATGTTGGAGGTTAGAGCTTCAGTATACGAATTTTGGAGGGAATCAAACACCCAGTCTATAACAATATCTATCTAACTTGACCTTTTCCAAGTAAGCAACTCCATAGGTATATTTTCTGCAATCATCAGATTACACAAGTAAAAACATACACAGAACTCTGAAAATTTCTATGAGCTACCTTATTTCGTATAGGAAATCACCAATCCGATCTGTACCTTAAATCACTGTAATCTATATCCCTTTGAAACTCAGGTAGAAGAGAAAAGCACGATGTGGGGCTATTTTTCCTGGCCATCCCAGCAGAGACTGTGTTCTTTGCAGAATGGACTTTTATTATTGATCTTTAAAAATTATCATCACCAAAAATGCATTTGAGATCCTTATCATTGAAAGTTTTTAAAAAACTCTATGTTATTTGAGTTATCAGGTCCCTGTGGCTTGACCTTCCATAAATAATTCATAGTGTCTAAGAAATATATGCCCAAGTCCCCTGGCTGATGAAGGAGGCGGCGTCTGCTCTCCTGATGGTCTAAACCTCAGAGTCTCAGAGTGACCGACTCTGGGCGCTCACGCCGTCCTGCCCAAGGAGATGATGTGGAGACCCAGTTGGATGCGGAGTTTGAAGGAAAAGGAGGAGAAAAGGAAAAATCACACAAACCAAAATCTCAGTGATTTGGGCAAAAACAACAGCAACAAAAACCAAATTCCAGAGGCTATCAGGGGCTCGACATATTCTGGGCCCTGACTTCTACTGTCTACACTCCAGACTCAGCTCTGGAAAACCATCACTAAAGTGAAAAAATGGTTTTAAGGCCCTGAATAGTCCCAGTAACTCAGAGATTTTTTTGGCTGAAATATCAGTGTGAGGCCTGGACCCACCTACGGCCCCGTCTCTACACATTAAGTTAGAACACTGCGCTGTCTTTAGAACAACACAGGAAGCTGGGAGACAATTGATGGACACATTGAAAATTTGAGGGGGGAATTTTCCAACTTAAAATCCTATGCTAACCAAACTATCATATGAATTGCACAGTCCCGAAAAATTTATTCTCATGCACCCTGTCTTAAGAAGTTATGAGAGAATGACTTTAGCAAAATAAAGTGAACCAATGAAGAAGACACCTCAGCATCAAAGTAGGTGACCGGCAGAGTGGAGAGGAAGGGGTGCCGGTGAGGCCTCACGCGTGCAGAGCTCGGCTGAGCAGTCGTCCCGGGCTGTCACATCCAGGAGGTCAGGACGTGGGAGTCCCCACCCCAAAGGTAAAGACGATAGAATACTCAACGTGGTGGAAGAATTAAAAGATTTATACTCTGGAAAAGAGTCTGAAGCTGAATTAGTAACTGGTTACATAGACAATTATTAAACAAAAAAAACAGGAAAAAAGAAAATTATTAATTTGAGGGAGAGGGACAGCATAAAAATGCGATTGATGTATTTATCATACGACTCAGCTACGCACCACGTAGACACACTGGTGGAAACCCTGGGTGCTGCCTTAGCGAAAACGGACAGTTTAATACACGGGAAGCTGGGGGAAACGAGCTCTGTGAGGGACATGTGGAGGAAGAAGCTGCTGGAACTTTCTCCTCGTGTCCTATAGTAGCAGGTCACTAAGCAACACTTTAAACAGGGAAATAAAATCCATGTAAGCATGTTATTTTACAGCTATTGAATGTAAGTACTGAAAGAAAAAAACTTATAGCCTGAAAGCTTTTGGAAAGCTGAAATCGGAATTTACGTGAGCCTCTCACAAAGATGATTTATTTTAAGTAGGTGCACAACTTTTGAGAAAATAAAATTGACCACTAACCTAAAGTAAATAAATAAATAAACAAACAGAGACATTTAGACTAAGAAAGAGCGTAGAGTAGAATACAGGGGAACATCTACGGTTTTAACTCTGATCCTACACGTGTAATATACAGGCTGGCTAGAAGGATCTCGGCAGATAACTAGATGAAAGTATTAACTTAAACATCCCTCTGCTTCCAGTTTCTTGTTTAATGTTTTTCCTGAAATGAACTTTATATTATTAGATGCTGTAATTGCAATCTGGCCTTGCTGATGCGTAATCTACCCTCGGAGACAGAGCTCTTCACAGCCCCCACGAAGTGCAAGACGCTGACTCCTCAGTATAAGGCTCAACGGGAGGTTCCCAAAAGCTGGTAAAAGGAATTACTCAAAGGAACATTTGTTGGTATTTTGTTTAGAGAAGTAAAATGCTAGGTAACCAAACGATGGAGATAACCTACTAGGCATTTTAAGAGCCCTCATAAAAGACTATTTATAGAATCTTAATTCTGAAGGGGGCTCCCTCCTCCTAGCTGTAAGAAAACAGGTCCCGGCAGGCTGAGGCTGTTTACCAAGGACGCTCACTTGTTGGTACCACGGCCAGGAGGGAGCACTCAGGCCTTCTGAGTCATGGTCTGGCTGCTGTAAAGAGTTTTGATCTTCTCTTTAGCAAAAACTGTTAAGTAAATAGGTAAAAAGGCTAAGGAAGAAAATTTAGGTATTTAAAAAGCAAAGGAAAATGAGCAAAATGGTGAGATGAAAGGCAGAACTCATGAAAGGGGACTCA
>NW_012138858.1:3687869-3703664 GCF_000956105.1 Propithecus coquereli
GAGATACAACGCTGTAGCATGAAGGCTTGTTTTACCTAGTAGGGTCATTGAAATATCAAAAAACATTCTTCAGAAAGTAGAAGGTAGAAAAGCTATAGACACAGCAAGAGAAAGTACTGGAGGGCTTAGAGGGCTGTCACTGCCTTTTACGCATTTCTCTATCCCCAGGGAATAGCACAGAGCCTAGTATGGGGAGGTGCGCGGTCAAGCTAAGTTCACGAATGAACAGAGGACAATTATCACAAGGCATCCAGAAGGGTTTCCTAGAGCAGTGGTCCCCAGTAAAGACAGTTTTTCCACGGACGGGGAAGAGGGGGATGGTTTTGGGGTGATTCAAGCTCATTACGTTTATTGTACGCTTTATTTCTGTTATTATGACATTGTAATATGTAATGACATAATTATACAGCTCACCATAGTTGGGGAACCCTGTCCTGGGGATATGTAGTATGAGCCATTAGGATAGGTAACATTTAGCCAGTGACTCTTACTGATTCTCAATGGGGGAAGAGGGTTAAAATGGAGCAAATGATGACAGAGAAAGTGCAGAGATGGGCCAAAGTGTCATTTTAAGGACTGGATTGGAAGGAGATCAAGTGCAGTAACAAGGTGATAGTTTTCATCCCAGACATTTAATCTGATGTGATGATGTAGAAGGGCCTGGAGGATCACGTCATAAAGACCTGCTGCCACTGGCAGACCCTGAACTCTGGGTCCTTCCCCCTCCTCATCTTCCTGTCCCCACTTACAGCCTTTCAGAGGTTCCTGCTTGTTGTCCAAGGTGATGACTATCCAAATGAGGGAGACTCTGACATTACCCAGGTGAGCTCTTCCCACGAGGCATAATTGGCACTTACCATAGGCCATGTGGAAACAAATGATCTTAACACGCACGTGTTATTCAAATGAGGAAAGTCTCTGCAGTGGCAGTAAGTCAGAGAGGGGGAGGAATAGGTGTGGGTGAGCTGGCCCTTTGTCGTTCCCCAGGGAGCTCAATGGAAACGGAAGCCTCTGCTCTCAGAGTGTGGATTTAAATGCAAATATGGGCCCTTGGCAGGATGCTGGGGACTAAGCCACTATCATCTCTGCTGTGTTCTTTCCATCCTCAAGCAGTTAGCACAGTGCCTTTGTGTCCACAATGCCAGTTTTTCTTTATAAAAGTCCTATGAATCCATGATGGAATGTCTTTCCCTCTCACTATGAACAACTAGAAAACTAGACAAAATACATAAAACTGTTTTCAAATATTTGACAACAGGCAGCTCAAGACTCTGATGCCTGACGGAGGGGAATCTGGTGAGGGGCCTTATCCCAGCTTCTCATTTCGAGCTACTTCCTGGACAGTAGCTCAGGAAAGAAGAACCAAAGAAGAGCTAGATATTTGCTATCTTGTTCTTCGTGGAAAAAGTTTGCAAACCCCTGGATTAAACCAAGAGAGGAAAAATACAATTTTATTCCAGGCTAGGTTTGTCACATGGATACAATAATAAGTTTAAACAAATGAATAAAAAGTCTAACGGAATTGACGAGTGAGAGCTCAGCGTTTGGAGTGGCTGCAGCAGCTAGAATTTCTGGAGCAGAGGAGCAGAGACAGGAGCCTATGCAAAGACAGCTCCTAAAATCTTCTTACGGAGCCTCAAGTCTGTGGCTGACTGATAAGCCACGTGCACAACACAGGGAGACTCCACGAGGCAGGAAGAGAACTGCTAAGAATTAATAAACTAAACAATTCCCAGAGTTCACAGAGTGGGCTGAGATGCAGTCAAGCTCCACACCAGCAGAGAGCAACTTACTGAACACTGCGGCATCGAGTGGTGAGCCCAGAACAGCAGCACAGTGGTCGTGCTAACCTTGACCTGGAATCGAGGCTAGCCAGGATATGATCGTATGAAGCATAAAGACAAGACTTGAAATGATCAAGATGATCTTCATAGAACTTAACTGCCAATCAAAACAGAATTCAACACTCTTCAAAGAAAGATAACAAAATTCAGACCCTGACGGCATAGCATTTACAATGTCCAGAATCCATACAAAAAATACTAAGCATGAGGAGAAATTGTCAAATGTGAGCATTACCCTGAAAGAAAGATCACCAAATAGGAACATTTAAAAACGACAAACATGACATAATTATCAGGCAAGACTTTAAAATAGCCATTAAAAATATGCACAAGAATGTAGAGGGATACAGGAATATGAGATGCAAATTTGAAGATATAAAAGGGAAAAAGTACAATGCCTAGAGCTGAAGCATATTTCAAATAAAAACCTCATCTGATAGAATTAACAGCAAATTGGACAATGCAAAATAAGAGATCAGTAAATTTGACTATATAGGAAGAGAAAAAGACTAAAAAAGCAAGAAACGGAGCACTAACATGCTGTAGAATTATATCAAGCAGTGTAACATATGTGTATTTTGAATCCCAGATAGGGGTTGGGAGGACACAAAAAATGATTTTTCAAAGACCTAATAGCTGTGATTTTTTTTCACATTTTCATGTTTTATGAAAACTATAAATTATAGAACCAAGATGCTCAAGGAACCCAAGTATTATAAACAAAGGAAAACCATAGGAATTCACATCATAATCCAGCTGATAAAAAATACTGATCAAAAAAAAATCATAAAAGCAGTTAGAGGGGGGAAAAAGACAAATAAAATACAGGAATACAAAGGTAGGAGTCATCACAGACTTCTTGTTCAGAATAATGCAAGCCAGAAGACAATGGACTTTAAAACACTGAAAGGAAAAATAAATCCTATAAACGTACAATTTTATATCTAGTGAAAATTTCCTTTAAAAAAAGACAAAATAAAAACTTTCTCCAGACAAAGAAAATCTGAGATAATTCATCGCCAGAGATCTGCACTATGAAAAAAACTAACTTCCTCTGTCTGAAGAGAAAAATAACACCAGGCAGAAACCTGGGTTCAAACACAGGAGTGAAGAGTACTAGAAATGATAAACAGGTAGTGGTGTGGTTTGAATGTCTGTCCCTTCCAAATCCCATGTTGAAATTTGATCCCTGGTGTTGGAGGTGGGGCCTGGTGGGAGGTGTCTAGGTCATGGGGGCGGATCCCTGGTAAGTGGCTCCATGCCCTCCCCACCTACTGAGTGAGTTCTTCCTCTAGTCACAGAAGAGTGTGACACCCTGTCTGTCTCTATGTCTTGCTCCTTCTCCTGCCATGTGACACACCTGCTCCCCCTTTGCCTTTTGCCTTGACTGGAAGAAGCTTCCTGAAGCCCTCACCAGAAGCAGAGGCCGGCTCCAAGCTTCTCCTATAGCCTGCAGAACCCTGAGCTGAATAAACCTCTTCTCTTTGTAAATTACCCAGCCTCAGATATTTCCTTTATAGCAACACAAAACCGACTAATACAGGTAGGTAAATATAAATGACATTTCTCCCTTTATTTTTAATTTCTTTAGAAGACGATTCACTGCTAAAATTAAAAGTAATCAAAAGCAATTGTACTAAAGTATTCATAATATACATAGCAGTAAAATCTAAGACAGCAGTAGCACATAAAGGGGGAGATGGAAATACACTGTGGAATGGCTCTGATATTATAAGTGAAATAACAATATTAATTGAAAGTAGATTGTGATAAGTTAAAGATGCATATTTTAACTACTAGAGCAGTAACTCTCAACTGGGGCATGATCTTTGCTACTCTAGGGACCATGCGGCAATGAGTGGAGACTATTTTAATTGCCACCATTGGGAGTGGACACCGCTAGCAATCTGCTGTGTGGAGGTCAGGGTGCTGCTGAACATCCTCTAATTCACAGGATGGCCCCCACCACAGAGAACTGCTGCAGAGTATCAACAGCACTGCTACGGAGAAGCTGTTCTAGATCACTCAACTAACCGATCAATCAGTCAGAAAGTTGTAGCAAACAAACAAAAAAATTAAACTTCGGAGAGAGCAAAGGGATGTTTCAAGGCTGCCAATGAGAGCTCAAGGACTTTTTTTTCATCCTAATGACTGCAGTGGAACAACTGGCAGGAGAAGGTCAGGGCCAGCGATGCTAGAACCCTACCTGCACTGGGCTCACGTTCCAGTAGTGCCTCCACGGAGGAAATGCGAGAGGGATCATGGCCCCATTCTACAGATACAAGTGGGGACTTTAAAAGCCATTTGAGATTTCCAACAACTCTGTGAGGAAGGCAATGGTTGTTCTCCCTAATTTAGAGGTAAGGAAATTGCATTTCTAAAGGGTTGCATGGCCAAGTGGCAGAGATAAGATTCAAACTTAGATGGTTACAATGGACCAGGTCATCTTTTTCTGTTCAGCATCTGAATCTCTTTTATGGATTTGCATAACTCCCCACATTATGAATCTTGGGAGGAGCCCAGGTCTTTCCACTATTGAATAGGCTGACACTGATATACTGAAATCTTGCCTTCTCAGCCTTCTGTGCAACTGCAGCATGCGAAAGCCACTGGTGTGAAATACTCAAGTGCACAGAAACACAGCTTTAGTCAAGGTGGCAATAAAGGAGGGTCAGTTAAAAATCCATTCTAGAAATTTTAAAAATATGACTACACCAAACATGTTCATAAATGTTCATAGCAACATGGAAAAATTAAATGTGGTATATCCATATAATAGCATATTTCACAATAAAAAAGGATAAAATATCAATACATACTACAACATGGGTCAACCTAGAAAACATGCTAAGCGAGGAAAAAGTCATGAAAAACCATTTATTATAAGATTCCATTTATATAAAATGTCCAAAACAGACAAATCTATAGAGACAGAAAGTAGGTTAGTATTTGCCTAGGGCAGGAGGGTTGGGGAGATTAGGAGTGGCTGGCAATCGGCGCAGGGTTTCTTCATGGGAAGATGAAGATGTTCTAAAGTTAATTGTGACAATGGTTGCATAGCTCTGTGAAGATTCTACAAACACTGAACTGTACACTTTAAAGGGGTGAAGTTTATGGCATGTGAGTTATATCTCAATAAAGTTGTTATTTAAAAAAATCTGTTCTGGAAGGATATGGCAGCAGTGGAGTAGGCCCATGTCTGTGGTCAACTACAGAGGCCACCATGTCCCTGCTGAGTTGAAGCACAGGTGCGCTTTGACTGTGGGTTCAGCTCCTTCCTAGAGGCCTTTGTTCCTGTCTGTTTCCTGACCTTGTTCTCCGGATACCCTTGGCCTCTCTAAGAGCTACCCAGTATACATTCAATATGTTTCCTGCCTTAAATAATGCATTATCAGTTTCTCTTGGAGGCAACCGAGTACTTTGCCAGATACAGAAATTGGTACCAAGAATGTACAGATGACATAGGGAAAAATAAAAATCAGGAATTGATATTTTGGCCCACTGTGTTTAGGTAGTAAATGTTCAACTGGTGTTAAGAGAGGACTTTGGCAACACACTAAAAAGCACCCAATGCAATTGTTGATTGTAGTGATCTAGAATGAAATGACATTACAGCTAAGGATTCAGGAGAAACAGCAGTCATTGCCAAAGACATAACAGAAAACACGAGCAGTTCGAGTCCTTTAAGGCTGCCTGGCTACTTTTAACGGTGCCGGTCAGTATCACTTATGAACAGAAAACAAAAAGTTTAAATTTGTAAACATTTTGGTCCAGACATGGACCAAGCACCAAAGACTTTTAGTCACCATGTTGAAAGAATTATTGATCCAGTGTAGCTGCAAGGATGTATCAGCTAAAAACTGAAAAACTCTAATCCTATACAGGGCTAGTTTACCATATATTGAATTTATCTTAATGTCAGGCATCTTATGTGAAATTTAAGGCATCAACTAGGAAAGTACGAGATTCAAGGATTGGAATAAACGGGCATATGAAAGCATATGGAAAATTCAGAATACCTTCAAATTTTCACCTCTCCTAAGACACATGTGACCAGCCAAAGCATATCTTCCTACTCATTGGAGGAAACTGTTCCCGTCTAGATTAAAGACCCTGGGGAAACTTCACCCAAGGGAGATTTTTTGCAGGGGAAAGCCACCTTCTCTCATGTCCCAAAGTCACAATTACTTATTGTCTACAGATCTCTAACAAGAGCCAGACCCTAACATGTTCCAGGGCAGGATTGCGATAAATATAAATCCTAGAAGAGAATCTTCAGAACTAATCTAAATGCAAGTCCTTGCTAATTTCTTTTGTCAATAATTGAAGAAAACTTGTCAGAATATCATCTGAGGGGCACAGTCTATAAGCCAGTAAATACGGTCTACGGGCCAAGACCAACCAGCTGCCTGTTAATGTAAATAAAGTTTCACTGCAACACAGTCATGCCCATTTGATACACATTGTCCATGGCTACTTCATACTACAATGGCAGAGTTGAGTGGTTGTAAGAGATCACATGGCCTGCAGGAGGTAAAATATTTACTATCTAACTCTTTATAGAAGGTTCACTCACCCCTACCTTAAACCAAGGAGAAGAACATAGTCTTTTATATGTCTCCAATAATAAGAGTTTTAGTTTCAATGTGCCATCTAAAGCAACTAGAGGTAATTCTAATTGTTTGACTGGTTGCTTTATGAAACTTGAACCTAATTGTACCCCATTAAAATAAAGCTGAGAAGCCAAAAATTTCTTAGGAAAATGAAGAAATACAAATTAAAGACTTAGGGTGGCAGGATTGTTGTCAAGGATGTGTCATATGTGACCTACCCACCCACCACCTAACTATGCCTTTCTGAGGGGCCAACACTGTTTGCTTTGCCAAGGATTTGAGAAAGGCATTGGTTGGGGTAGCACCAGCATCTCTGAAAATCACCCTGTGTGGCTACTCTCTGTAAGCCTACCTTACTCTTGCACAGGGGAACAGAGTGTGTATTATTTAAATGGTCACTAAAATCTCCCATTGCAGATGCAGCTTTTAACAAACTTGAGAACAATATAATACCGTCTGTATACAGCAGGCAACTCACTTTTCCAGCCACCCAGTGATGGCCAAATAGACTGAAGGGAAAGGTGACTATGGGGACCTTGATGGAGGGTAGTCATGGGTGCAGCAACATGAACACCCCTTCTCTAAAGCTGACTTAAATACCATTACTTTTGGGCGCCTAATTTCCCATGAGCAAAGGTAAGCCCTGAGCACACTGCGGGGTCCCATCAGTGACAGGCTAGTGACATTGCACTCGTCCTTACTGAAAGGGCAGTGATTGATCTTCTGGATAAGCCTGTGCCTTCTCTACCACTGTCCCTAAATACCTGAGTATTCAGTATGTCATTAAAGTCTGTGGGCGTTTTCTCCATCAGTTCTAACCATTTGTAAGGATTATTTTTTCATGTCTTACTTTTTCTTAAGATCTTCAAAAGAAAAAAGACGAATTTTACTCTCATTTTTAAAAGATAGAATGAAACTAATTCTACCTTGAAATTACCATATGGGTCCATCGGATCCTTTCAAAAATCTAAAATACAATATGAACTCTTAGGTATTTTATTTGTTTACTTATTTTACATCATGAAACAGTTTGCTGTTTCACCATCTTAGGAATTATTTCTTTACTCATCAGTTATGCCAATTATGCCATATTCCCAATTATGCCAAAAAAAGAGATCAAATGATAAGAAATCAGTAGAATGATGGAATCACCTAGAAGAATAATGCAATAATAAAACAGTCATCCTTCAGGCGGTGTTGTTGCTGTTATTATTGCATTTCCCAAAGAATTGCACCATCTTTCAAGAAGAAAGAAAATACTACAGAAGATACTATTTTTGTAGTCTGCTTGTAGCTTTCATTGAACATAGTCAATAATTCAGACTTGTTCATTTTTGCCACAAGTGGCTGTCAAAAATTATAAAGGGTCTGAGATTTGACCACACTTCCAAGCTATCAAGTTGGCTTAGCACAGTTTCATGGCTGCAGGCAGAAGACATAGGACTCCTCTGTCTGAGACGAAATACCATTAGTCAAACCACATAAAGCAGCGTAAGCTCCACGGTCACATGCGTTCCTCTTGCTCCGCACATCCCAAGGGAGCGTTGCAGAGGACTCCAGGTGCAGATTGCACACGCAGTGCCTTTGTGTCACAGCTTAGAAGCATCGAGCTTCGGTAAATCAAGCAAGCTCATTCTCGACCCCAGTAAAAAACAATTACCTTTCTAATACTGAACTGTAAAAAAACCTCTTTTCTTAGGAAAGGGAACTCTTTATAGCTTCCAAGGCTGTTCACTATAAAAACATCCTTGAAAAGATAGGATGGAAGGCAGACAGCCAATGTCTTTGCTTACAAGTCTTGAAGAAACCCAACAGACCCACGGAGAATGCCTTCCAACAACGATAAAGAAAATCAAATGGACAGAGGAAGACATTTTGCAATTTGTTAAGCAAATCAGAAAATGCATGCATCTGCTCTCCTCATCAGTGGTCTCCAGCAGTTTTGGCTTTTTGTTTTTTTACTTTATTAATTTTATTTTATTGTGGTAAGAACACTCAACATGAGATCTGCCCCCTTAACACATGTTTTTACTGTGCAATGTCTGATTGTTGACTACAGGTATGATGTACTGCAGATCTCTAGAACTCATTCATCCTGCTTAACCGAAACTTTATGCCCGTTGACTGGTAATGACCCATTTTTTCCCACCCGGAAGTCCCTGGACATCACATTACACTCTTTGAGTCTGTGATTATGACTATTTTAGAGACCTCACATCAGTGAGATCATGCAGTATTTGTGTTTCTATGCACATTCTCAAGGTTCATTCATATTGTCACACAGTTATTCACAAGGTGTAAAAACAACCTAAATGTCCATCATCATATGAATGGATAGAGAAAATGTGGTATATATGTACAATACTATTATCATTGTCATATTATTCAGCCTTAAAAAGAAAGGAAATTTAACAGTACTTCTGCTATGTGGGAAATAGTCTATGTTTGCATTGTCCATAAAGTCTTCACACAGGGCTGTGGAACACATCAAATGTGGCTAGTGTGACTCAGGAACTGAATTTTAAATTGTATGTAGTTTAAATCATTTAAATGTAAATAGCCACATGCAGCTAGTGGCACAGCTTTAGACTCTAGACTTGGTGATGACATTGGGTATATAAGGGGTGTCCCACAGCGCAGGCCTTCAAATGGAAGTACGGCGCCATCGTGGAGTTGCTCCTTAACAACAAGGGTTTCGTCACTCTGGATTTTGTGGCAAGGACCTGGACCATCTCGCTTTGTTAGAAGGACATGTGACAGTAATCCTCCCCTTTTTATGACATTTTTGTGCTGAAGTTCACTCGACACAAAAAGGCAGACTACTTTTAAATTCTTATTCAAATTTCTAGTAAAATTGTTTTGCCCGTCCTTTAATCTTACTTCTTTAAATTCTTCCTTCTCATTTAAAAACATATATTTAAAAAGAAAAGTTCTGGCCAGGCGCGGTGGCTCACGCCTGTAATCCTGGCAATCTGGGAGGCCAAGGCGGGCGGATTGTCTGAGCTCAGGAGTTCGAAACCAGCCTGAGCAAGAGCGAGACCCCGTCTCTACTAAAAATAGAAAGAAATTAATCGGACAACTAAAAATATATAGAAAAAATTAGCAGGGCATGGTGGCGCATGCCTGTAGTCCCAGCTACTTGGGAGGCTGAGGCAGAAGGATTGCTTGAGCCCAGGAGTTTGAGGTTGCTGTGAGCTAAGATGACGCCACAGCACTCTAGCCCGGGCAACAGAGTGAGACACTGTCTCAAAAAAAAAAAAAAAAAAAAAGTTCCTTTGGTTCAGAGGGCAAATGGTAATGGCAGTTTTCTCTGGACTACAGAGGGTTTCACACCATTTGGGCAGGTCGCACAGCATTTCTTCAACCCCAGGATTCCTCCACAGTGAAAGACAGAACCCCCGGGTGTTCATCACTGTCACCATGTGTCCCACTACCCAGTGGCAGTCGGCCTTACGAAGCTGGAATGAGCTATGGGAGTTGAGAACCTGTGGGGCTGGAGAGGGTCTCTCCTACACCAACAATGCTCTTCCTCCCACATTCAGGACAGACGGCTCCAGGAGACAGGAATGGGACCTTCCCTGGTACACTCAATGACACACTCAAAAAACTGGGATTCCTCACTGTGACTCTAGCTTCTGCCGATTTCAAGAGTTTGGTCCCCAAGGGAGGAATGTCTCCCAAAAAAAAGAGCAATAATATTACCAATGAATTTTTGGTGAGGCCATTTAGGAATGAACCAGGCAAAAATGAGGTTGCTGTATTGTCTGAGTAATTGATGTGAACCATCGATCCAGTGTCCTTGCGCTGGAGTCCTTCTCTGCTCGTATCACTCGGAGTTGTTTTCCGCTGCTTCGAACTAAGCCAGGACTGGTGGAATCTTCTAAAGCCAAACTCAGAGCTCTTTCCATTGTCCACTGTTGCTGTCAAGCTACCAACAGCTAAAAAATGGCAATCAAACATTTTTGCCTTTACAATGTATTATATCCTACCCATCTATTAAGTGCATGTGTTTTTGAGAATCGTAACACAACTCTTAATTTTACCTTTTCCATATTTATTTAAATCAAATATCCCAGTTCACATTTATCACTTTCTCCACTAAAAGATAAGAAATACTTATTTTTTCTGCTTTGCTTTTAAGCCCTTTCCTTTTGCTTGTATCTTTCAAATCAATTTCCCTAACCAATTGATTATATAAACAGGGTTTTAAATTCTCTCTGTGTCTATTGATTTCTTTTTTAAATCTTCAACCTATTGATCAAACCACTTGATCAATTGAATAAAGTAACAATATCACCTGCCATATTCCACACTTGGGCACTTTTGCTGGAAGAAGAAGAATGCAGATGTTTGTTTTTATTCTCTAAATGATTACAGCCTTAAATGCTGCATTGGATGTGCACATCAATAAACCACATGAAATCATTCCTACCTCTGTTTTCTAGTCTGTCTCTAGGGCTCCGAGGCCCAACCAGGCCGAACACTGAATGAAAATAATTTGCTATTTACACAGAGCCTTTCATTTCCTAAGCAGCAGCTCAACCTTAACCTTTTATCAACCTCCCTCATACCACCTACCACACTGTCCTCTGCGTCGCTTGCCTTTCTCTCTCACATACTGTGAGCTCTTCAAGATGCTCGACATACGTTACAGAGAAAATAATGCATAAGAAAGAAAGAGAGAGGAAAAGAAGGGAGGGAGCAAGGGAAAGAGGAAGAATTTACCGTGGGAATATGTGTGGCATCTGCCCTGAGCCAGTTGCATTCAAGAGCATGTAAGAACCCCTAAATATGAACTCTTACATTATTCTGACACTTTCGTTAATACTATTGTGTCCTGTTTTCAAATAGCACTCCTCTAGAAAAAAGTAGACAAATATTAAGAGAATATTGGTTGAAGGGGATTCATGTTATTAGCAATGATCTCGTTGTAGTCCTGGCCCTAATTTCTCTAAAGAGTATGGGTCAAGCATTCGCCAGAGATGGCCACGACTGCTGCTGAGTGGATTCCGTTACCCCTGGAAGGTGGAGCTGGTTGGCTCCCAAAGTCGCTCCTCCGCTGTGCGCTCAGGTGTGGACTCTTCCAGCAGGACTGCTCTCAAATCCTAAGCTGCCTCTACACTCTTCGGAAACGTTTGGGTTGAATCTCAAGTGCCCAGTGTGTAGTGAATACTTAAGAGTCAGCAGCTGCTGTTCTGGAAAAACACTGATTTCTTCCTTCCTTCATTCACCCAACAGACATTAACTAAGCAGCTAGTATATGCCAGGCACTACAGAGTAGTCAATAAAAGATAAAAAAAAAAAAAAAGTCTCAATATCTTAAAGCTTCTCATAGCTTGAATTCTGTGGAAGAAGACAACAAATAAACAAAACATAAGCAAAATATACATAATATTAGATTTCAATTATTTCTGTAGACAAAAATATAGTGGGGAAGAAAGTCAAGGAGTGTGAAAGTTTGTGTGTGGTAAGAGGAAGAAGTGTAGATGGATTGATGAGACAGAAGACCACTTTCATGTTTATTCATGTGGAATATACACTGTATGTGCTTTATATAAATATGATATACGTATGATTATATAAGACATATATCCTCTATATGATGATGAGATATATATGAGGATAATATGAACACGAGGTATATATGATCTAAGTATAGAATATACAATGTATATAATCTGCATGCTGTAGAGTTATCACATAGTCTACATGAAAATAGTGTGAAAGGGGCCATGTAGACATTACCCCACCCTCATACCTGCGCAGTCCGGCAGTCTGAGAGGAGGCTCCCCGTTCATTCATTCAGCAAAGACATGCTGAGCTGTTATGTCCCACACCTGGGCTAGGTGTGGGGTCCAGGAAAAGGATCGAGGTCCAGGCTTTGTTCTCAAGGATTCACATCTAATGAGGGGAGCACACGTGTGGACAAGCACGTGTCCATATGAAAACTGCACAGCGAGCTGCCCAGGGTGTAAGGGAACCAAGAGGTGGGCCCCTCATAACCCCTTCAGGTTCTGTGTCCTCAAGGGCAGAGAGAGCTTCATCTAGACTACAGCAGGGACACGGGGGTGTCTGCGTTATTCTGTGGCAGTGTCTTCCAAACTTCAGGCCCTGATCCAGGGGGCCATGAAATCAATTTACTGAGTTATGACCAGAATTCTTTAGCAATTAAAGAAACTAGAATACGACAGAGAGAATAGAATGAAAGAGAAAATCTCGTGTATCACAAGACTCTGTGTGTGTGTGTGTGTGTGTGTGTGTGTGTGTGTGTGTGTGAAACATTCATTTGTATTTGTGGACAGTGAGTTAAAATATAAAATTTTTTCTAGGCTGGGTCTGTCAAAATGAGTCTGTAATCCAATGTTCTAGAGAACTTGGTGGTTGACTCTGAACCCAAAATTTTATTGTAAGAGTAAGGCAGTCAGACCCTAGAGAGAGACACATTCTTCCGTGTTGACTGTTGCACAAAATTCAGACCCAGGCTGGAGCAGCCTTGGGAATCTCCCTCTTCACCACCCCCCGCCTGGCCCCCTCCTGTTCGTCAGCTTCCCTGGGCTCCTTTCCAGGAGTGAAGCAGACTGGACACACAGCTCAGGGGGCAGGGGGAGTCCTTTGCCACTGGGGACAATGAACTGGGACAACACTTACCTCTTAGCATGACATTAGGATTTTCCAGCTAGAAACAGCTTGAAAAGCAAAAAGTGATATCTGTTTGGATGTCCAGGGGACCAGCATTGATTAATTTGTTAAATCTGTCCGTGCTTCCGGAAGTGTGGAGACCCTATTTGCAGGGGAGAAAACACTTGGTACTCATTACCTAACTTGGGTTTGAACTTCATTCCCCTCTCTAGAGATCTTGGGATTTGGGGTAAATTATTCAAACTCTTTGTGCCACAATTGTTTCATCTAGCAATGTGGGCAATAATAACTACTTCAGAAGATCTTTATGAAGATTTTGCTTAAATGGGTGTGTACACAACTCCTGGCACACTGACAAACAGTAGGCATACTAATCTAAGTCTCCAAGAGTTATTAGGGCACATCATCTTACCAAAATAGTAATTGTTAGAATCTTGCAAGAGCTCAGACTCAAGGTTAAAAAGAAACCCCGAACACCAACTGTTCAGGACAAAGACTCTCAATATTATTTAACTCCAAGGTGACATTGTAACAAGAACTTCTCCGCTGGAGTTAATTGATTTGAACAATTCAAGTCCACCAGGCAAATCAGCCCAGAACAGCTTACCGTGCTGGTCCAGTTAATTTTTTTTACATAGTTTTTGAATAACTGTGATGTTAAGAAGAGACTGAAGGCTCGGAGGTGAGTAAAACCTACCTGCTCTCGCCGTGAATGCTCCGCGCAGAGGTAATTGCCTTTGTTGTTGCTCGGCTGTAAGCAGCATGATGTATTTAGGTCACATTCAGGCAGCCGCATTTCCCCTGCTGCGGCCATTGCCACTAGAAGTTGGCATATGTGCATCTCAGCAAGGACTGTACCTGTCATCTTAACTGTCATCTTAATGTGCTATTAAAATACTCATCGCTGCACTTTGCACCGTCCAAAATACTTCCGGGTCTGTTATCCCACTGAAGCTACACAATCCATCTTCCTGAAGGCCAGATCCTGTCCAAGGCACCCAGAAGGCCACCGAAGTTGAGTGTTTTGTTGCCTCATTTTGCAGATGAGGAAAATGAAATTCATAGAATGTCATGGGACTTGTCCAGGGACACACAGCTTGTAGGTGACAGATCAGGATGTGAATTTGTGCCCTGATTTCTGGCCAAGAGCTCTCAAGTGTGACTCTTAGATACCCAGACACAAAATAAAGGCCAGAAATCTTTCTGGAGCTCTCACATTTGTTCCCATAATTTGGCCAGAATGATATGTTCTCCAGAATAATTATTAATAATATTTCCTTGGCAAGTTATGCTACGTCCTGTTCCTGATCTAGTCTCTTTTTCTGAAACGCCCTTCCCCCACCTTCTCCTGGGGAGGGGCTCCTCCTCCTTCCCTCTTTCAAGATTGATCCGAAGCCCTCTTCTCCAGAAGTCCTTCTGGACCCTCCCCATCGGACCAGGTGCTCATTCTTTGTGCTCACAGAGAACCCGATGCCTCTCTCACACCATATCCCAAATCCTGTTGCTGTATTTCCAGTTCTCCGCCTGCCTTCCCCATTGCACAGTGATCTCACGTAAGACTAGCCCTGAGTCTTATTCTCTCGGTGTCCTCACTGCCTGACGGCCACGCCGTGCACGTAATAAGCATTGAGAAAACAATTGCCGATCAAGTCAATGAAGCTAACATATGTTTATCAGTCTATGAACATATTTAATGCAGAGCTCAAATAAGATCAAGTTATTAGAGGTGCATTAAAATTGCAAAAAGAGTAGAAACAGAGTTTGTTGGTCTCTACTTCGCAGCAGCTTGGACTAGATTAACTCTAAGCTTTGCTCTAAGTCAGAGAATCTACGGTTCTGTGCCATTCAGTGGTGGGCAGCGGTGGGGTTTGAATGTGTGTCTCCTCCAAAGCTCCTGTTGAAACCTGTGCCTCATTGTGGTGGGGCCTCTGGGGAAGGATTGATCATGAGGGCTCCACCCTCACGAATAAAGTAATGCCCTTAATAGAAGAGGCTTCAGAGAGAGTTCACCCCTCTTGCTCTTTGCTCTCCTGCTCTGTGAAGACACGGCCTCCCTCCCTCCCGAGGAGGCGGAAACAAGGAGCCTTCCTGGAATGGAGAACAGGCCCTCTCTAGACAGTGCACCTGCCAGCGCCTCGATCCTGGACTTCCAGTCTCAGAACGAAGAGAAATGAATTTCTGTCCTTTGTAAATTACCCAGTTTCAGGTATTTTGTTACAGCAGCACAAGTGAATTAGACAGAAGGGTTTTTTCCTTCTCTGTTATGATGTGATAGAATTGGATTTCTCATCATTTTCAATAGAACTGAAGGTTGTGCCTTGTTTATTATTTGATGCAGCTGGGCAGAATTTTATAAATTTTGGAAAAGCAGGGCCATGTAATCTATTCTTCTGTTACATTAAAAAACTGCAATAGTGTCTGAAGTTAATTTTTTGTGATTTTGTAATTTGTATTTTTTTATAAAATATCACATGTATAAAACATTCACATAATATGTATTATTTAAAAATAACAGTAAAATAAAACACCTGAGTTTGAGAAATGCCCAACACAGACTTGAGAAATGAAATAGAAACAATAATTCTGAAGCATCCTGGTGCCATTTCCCACCTGCAAAATCCATCTTCCCTCCAGAGAAAGGACATCACATCATCGATTATAAATTTAAATTTAAATTCCTTGTTTTCCTTCAAAATTTT
>NW_012138858.1:3709149-3733615 GCF_000956105.1 Propithecus coquereli
CTCCTTCCCTCTTTCAAGATTGATCCTAAGCCCTCTTCTCCAGAAGTCCTTCTGGACCCTCCCCATCGGACCAGGTGCTCATTCTTTGTGCTCACAGAGAACCCGATGCCTCTCTCACACCATATCCCAAATCCTGTTGCTGTATTTCCAGTTCTCCGCCTGCCTTCCCCATTGCACAGCGACATCTCACTGAAGACTAGCCCTGAGTCTTATTCTCTCTGTGTCCTCACTGCCTGACGGCCACGCCATGCACGTAATAAGCATTGAGAAAACAATTGCTGATCAAGTCAATGAAGCTAACATGTTTATCAGTCTATGAACATATTTAATGCAGAGCTCAAATAAGATCAAGTTATTAGAGGTGCATTAAAATTGCAAAAAGAGTAGAAACAAAGTTTGTTGGTCTCTACTCCGCAGCAGCTTGGACTAGATTAACTCTAAGCTTTGCTCTAAGTCAGAGAATCTACGTTCTGTGCCATTCAGTGGTGGGCAGCGGTGGGGTTTGAATGTGTGTCTCCTCCAAAGCTCCTGTTGAAACCTGTGCCTCATTGTGGTGGGGCCTCTGGGGAAGGATTGATCATGAGGGCTCCACCCTCACGAATAAAGTAATGCCCTTAATAGAAGAGGCTTCAGAGAGAGTTCACCCCTCTTGCTCTTTGCTCTCCTGCTCTGTGAGGACACGGCCTCCCTCCCTCCCGAGGAGGCGGAAACAAGGAGCCTTCCTGGAATGGAGAACAGGCCCTCTCTAGACAGTGCACCTGCCGGCGCCTCGATCCTGGACTTCCAGTCTCAGAACGAAGAGAAATGAATTTCTGTCCTTTGTAAATTACCCAGTTTCAGGTATTTTGTTACAGCAGCACAAGTGAATTAGACAGAAGGGTTTTTTCCTTCTCTGTTATGATGTGATAGAATTGGATTTCTCATCATTTTCAATAGAACTGAAGGTTGTGCCTTGTTTATTATTTGATGCAGCTGGGCAGAATTTTATAAATTTTGGAAAAGCAGGGCCATGTAATCTATTCTTCTGTTACATTAAAAAACTGCAATAGTGTCTGAAGTTAATTTTTTGTGATTTTGTAATTTGTATTTTTTTATAAAATATCACATGTATAAAACATTCACATAATATGTATTATTTAAAAATAACAGTAAAATAAAACACCTGAGTTTGAGAAATGCCCAACACAGACTTGAGAAATGAAATAGAAACAATAATTCTGAAGCATCCTGGTGCCATTTCCCACCTGCAAAATCCATCTTCCCTCCAGAGAAAGGACATCACATCATCGATTATAAATTTAAATTTAAATTCCTTGTTTTCCTTCAAAATTTTATTATCTATTATCTATCATCCTTCCATCTCCCCAAAGGACATATATCGTTTAATTTTTCATTTTCCTCAATTGATTGTACTGTTTCTATTATTCTGAAACTTATCTTTTCCACCTAACATGGTGTTTTGGAGCTTCATCCCTGTTGATGCGCCCAGCTGAGGCTCATTCGGTGCTAGTATCCCTGGGTGACTATGTCACAAAGTGTTTATGCGACAATCTGTCCAATGCTTCTGTGAACAACCCTGTTCATGTTTCCTTCACACATGTGCAAAGGTGTCTAGGACAGGCTTTTAAATGAGGAATCGCAGAGTTCGACTTTACCTGACAGTTCCAAAAAAAGTTTCCAGTGATTGCACCAAGGTGTACCCAGAGCAGGTAAGAGTCCCCACTGCTTCATGACTTTCTCAGTATGGGATTTTGACAGAACTTTTCATTTTTCCATTCTAGTGGCGTCCGTGTGGATTGGATTTGCACACCATCACCGACCAGAGAGGTGAGCGCCCTGCTGTGGGGATGGAACAGGAACAGGACCCAGTCACGTCGGTGGCCTTGGGCCTGAGGCCTCTGCCTTCCTCCCACTCACTTTTATAAGTGGGAAGATGTGAGCGAGAATAGCAGTCCCTACTTTATAAGGTCATGGAGAAGAGCAGATGAGAGACCATATGTAAAGCACTTACAATACAGTAGGTACTCAAAACACAGCAGTCATTCTTTCTGGTTACCAGAATATTTTATGTCCCTCACCTTTTGTCCCATCCTCCTAACTCAGGACCAGCCTCACCTGGCATACAGCAGTCAGATGTCCAGGATTCATGTTTAAATGTCTGAACATCTACCCACCGATGCTGGAACTCCCACCACGTAGAGCTTCAGCAGCTCAGCCAGAGCTGAGGGCTTACCTGTGGGCAAAGGAAGTAAGCGCTGGGGGCTGTCAGTCCCTCAGCTGGCTCTCAGGATGGGAATCAGAGGAAAATGGCCGGCAGGGAAATGCTATTCGCCCAGGAGAAGGAGGTGGTGTCTGGTGCCTGGCCCTACCTGTTACAGAGAACCCAGAGGAGATGAAGACAGGGCAGGGCCGAGACCAGACACTGCAGAGGGTTTGGACAGGTGGTTAAGACTCAGTGTGTCAAACTAGGGGAAGCTGGAGTGGATGGGGGCCAGAAACTGAGCCCACTCAGCAGGGGACATCAAAGCTATCCATGGTCCATCTTGAGAAACCGACTCCCCTGGGAACTGCCAAAGTCAGCAGGAACTGACCGGGGTGAGGCTGGAAGTCAGTCAGGAAATGTTTCCTGAATCCCAGCTCTGCGTCCAGCCCCTTCCTAGGCCCTGGGATTATAAAAGCAGTCTTGGTCCCCACCTCCTGAGACCTCAAACCTGGCAGCAAAATTAAATGCTAAGCAAAGGATGGCAACCAGCATAGCATATGCTTACAACCACGTAATGCAATGGCAGGTACTTGCTCCAGTGAAGGCCTTTCCAGGAAGGAGCAAGAAGTCAAGTGTGGAGGAACGTTCCGGGAAGCAGGCAGAGGACAGCAGACGTGGTCGAGAAGATCAGACAGTCAACACGGTGAGAAAGACAGCAGTCAAAGGGAGCACACTATTCCATAAGGCCAGATCAAAACACCTCGGACTCTGTTCCAGGAGAGATGGGAGACCCCCGGTGACATGGCAGTGGAGAAGTCTCGTGATGTGGCCTGTGGGTGTAGGGAAGTCCCCCAGCAAAGCGTGTGGTACACATTAGTGAGAGGCACCAGCCAGCACGGGGAGACCCTTTGAAAACCTTCTGTAATAGTTCAAGTGATTCTTGACGGTAGCCTGAAATATGCTGAAAACATATGGTAAAAATTACGTTAAGATTGAAGATAGTTCAGAGAATTCCTTGTGAATGTGGATTGAGTTGTGCTGCTACTTAAGCATTAGTTTTTCCTTGTAATAAAAACTTTTAAGATGAAGAGGCTTAAATTACTAATGTTTATGAGTTTTCATCAAATCTTATCCATTTGCATACATGAGCAAAGATCGAGGAACACGCGACGGCAGAGAAGAGAGCCCGGGCACGCAGTGCGGAGGCTCGACATCTCGACATCAGACGCTGCGTGGTGTGAAGCACACACTTAACACGCTGCGGCCCTGGTTCTTGTTGTGTGACATGATGCAATTTGACTGCATTTTTGTCAGATTCCTCCCAAATATAAAATGAAATAGAGGTTTAGAAATATTAATTTTGCTAATTTCAATGTAATACAGCATTGAGGGAAGTGCTTTGGCTTTTCCTTCAAAATTACTCAGTACTATTCTAAGATCACAAGAGCATTTGTGAGTTTTATAAACTACAGTATGCCGTCTCATTTTTAGGTGGCATCTGCCATTTCCTTCCTGGAAAAACTAGCTTCATAGCATACAATCCGTGGGGAAGGGCAGAGAGAACACCTGCTGCCCCGTCAACAATCTGCCACCTTTGTAGCTCCAAGGAGCCATCGCAGCCTTGAACGGAGGGGACATTGTTCAAAGTGGATTAAATTGAACTGAAGAAAATAAACCATCAATGGATATATCTTCGAAAATATAAATAAATAAAGTAAATAAAATGCAAATATTATATCCTGATTTTGGACAGTATAAGAAGATTTCGAGCTCAGAATTGCACTCCTGCTAACATAGGCCATGATGAAAATATTTCTCAGTGGTCAGCACCACAATTCATTACTGACCATCCGCAACTGCTTTAATCCCAGACCTCAACCGTCTTGCATCCAGGCTCAGGGATACAGGACGTTATAGTTTTCAACAGGATTTCACATGCCTACAGGATCCCTTTTCACTCCCACAACAGCCTCCTGCAATAGGGGGAACAGATGGGACCGCTCCCTTCCTGTGAAGAAGTCTGCTGAAGACCGCTGTGAGAAGAGATCATTCGACCTGCCCAAGTCTGGGCAGGTGAGAAGCAGGAAAGAAGACACTGGCTCTGAGACCAGGGCGTATCACCTGACGCTGACGATCGAGCTGGAAGAGGAGGTCCTCAGATCCATCCTGGGAGAATAAACCTCACTGGTGCATGCACGCACTCCCCCAAATCCGACAATAGATGCAGGCAATGACCAGTCTTCTTTCAGTTGACATTTAGCTTAGAAAGTCAGAGTGGTTACGTGGTTCCAGGGCTTGAATGAATCTCTGTGAAGAGGAATCTTCTGGATCTGCACCTGAACTGACAACATCCTCCCATTGTCCCTGTCACTGGCATGAGCTTGTCAGGCATTTGTGTCACCTGTGTGTTCAGAAGCCTTCACATAAATCATCAGCCATTCCAGATTCCAGACATTTGGCCTGTCTCGACAGTTTGCAGCGACATTGCAGGGACATCACTGGCAGGGAGAGCTACCTGCTGGGTACTTATCAGCGGAGGGCAAGGAAGGGCGGGGAAGGCAGAGAAAGGACCTGTGGGGGCAACTGGAGCAGAGGGGTGGAAGCAGCCAGAAGGCGGGGGGAAATGTGAGAATGGTGAGGGACAACCTTTGTTGTGGCAGAATGGGACTAGGCAGGGGGCGTTGATTGGAAAGGGCTCAACTAGAATAACACACGAGCAAGGACAGAAAACAGGAAGAATGTGAGCTGCTGGTGGGCAAAGACCGGTTCCTGCAGAAATTAAAGAAGCACTGCTCTCCACAGATAATGACAGAACACAGAATTGGAAAGAATCACACTAACTGAATCTGAACAGCTCTACACATGAGACATCTGTGCATCCTGCTCTCAAGATTGCGGTGAGGATAAAATGATTATATATTAAATAAAGATATACATAGGCTTTGCATGCTGTAAAACAATGTGGCTGTGAGGTATTTATGCTTGAATTTCCCTTAAACTACGGTGTTTCTTCCCCATGCATTAAATTATGCTGTTACCAAAGGTGTCGTGGACATTTATATTTGCAGTTGAGCTCGACTCAGTGACTCCTGGCTACGTAGGAAAGCTCTGTCCACACGGGACCACTGCCCAGGAAAGACTCAGGCCAGGGAAGGAGTGAGTTGCCTGAGCTCGCTCCAAGGAAAATGCCCCAGGTGACCAAGAGGACCCGTTCTGAGGAGAACCGTCTGCCACTCTTTGTTCTCAGGTCCCTATTCCTCGAATTCACATCTGGGTCTTTGGAAAAGGCACTGCGGATTTAACCCTAAAAGGACACTGTGGGTAAAACCTGTGTGACGTGAGACCGAGACGTGAGAACATGAGGCAGGGCCAGGGAAGGCGATGCCCGGTGTGGGTCGCTGGGGGCTACAGGACCAGGGCACTGGGCCAGCCAAACTCCGGGAGGGAGAGGGAGGGGAGAACACCAGTGGTCAGAAGGTGCTAGTAGGAGGCAGCCTCAGCTGCTGCACAGTGACTCACGGGTACCTTCGGTCGGCTGGCACGGGGCCCCACAGCTCGGGGAGGCGGGGACAGGGAGGAGGACAGGGAGGGACGCCCTGCGAGGACCCGGCTGTCTGGGTCAGTGTGCACAAGGCATCTACGCAGGGGCTCCCAGGACTTGTTGAGGGCAACTCTGGTTGCGAACTGGAACTCCAGCAATGCTCCGAGGGCGCAAGAGAAATCTGCTTTCCAACTCTCGCTCTGACTCTGCAGGCTGAAGGGGCATTAAATCTTTATGCTTATTTGGCACCAGGTTTTCCCGTCTTGATGTTCTGAGCTTCAGGCCCGTCCTTCGCACTGCCCGTTCCTATTCTATCCGCTCAAACTAATCACTTTAGCTCGGGCGCAATTCCCCTGTCGCTTTAGCGCGGGTCCGGCTCATTCCTTGGCTCACTTTGTGCTGCCTTTTGATCAAATACCCAGGAGCTCCCGGAGTAGCACAGAAGTGCGTAATCCGTGCCTCATGCAAAGAGGAAATTGCTGTTGCCTGGTTTCTTCCTGACTCATCCCTGCTGTTGTCAGATCTTCTGGTGGGGGATTATTTTGCATTTCTGCTGGGTCCTCTTCGGAGCAGGCTGGCAGACACCAGTCCCTTTCTGATATCCCGCTCCCTAACCAGGCCGAAATCCTTAGGATTTCCCCCGCAGGACCCCACCCCTCTTCTCTTTGTTCATGCTGCTTTATTCACCAGACTGGTAACTAGTGACCCTTCTTAGCTCAGTTGTGGTCATCTCTGGGGAGGCGTCCTGACTCCCCTCCCCTCTCCTCTCGGTTGGGTTGGAGACCTCCCTGGCTGTCCACACCTCGCCTTTAGCAAAGCATTTTATTCATTCATTTAATCTTTTGCTCGTTTATCCATTTAGGCACATATTTATCGAGTGCTTAACCGTGGTAGATTGTAGGCATAAGGGAAGCAAGTGTAGTCCTGCCTCTCATAAATTTCACAAATTCATTCATTCATTTCATAAATATTTATTGAGCACTTACTATGTTTAAGGCACTGTCCTACCCTATAAGATACAGTAGTGAATAAAATACTGTGTCTTCATGCACAGGCAAAAAAGGTTTTCAAATAATCATAGTAAGAGATATATAATATAATAATATATATTATCTCTCATACAAATTGAATGCTCTGAAGAAAAATAAAATTCCCATGAGACCACATTATAAAAAAACTAAGAAGTCAAGGAAGTTTCCTTTGGGAAAACAATACTTGAGCTGCTGTCAGAAGAAGACAAGTAAATTAGACAAGGTAGTTGGGCCAGAGGTTCCCCCAAAAGCAGGAGAAGTATGTTCATGGAAAACGTGGTGAGAAGAAACCCGTGCATTTGCAGAACTGAAAGATGCGAGGGCCACCTGGCCGGGGTACAGAGACAGGCAGCAAGGGGAATCGGCCGTTCGGAAGGCGGGTGGGCAGCACCTCCGCAGGGACACACTGGCTATTCAGGAATGTTACATCTGTCGTAAGGGCAATGAAAAGACATTAAAGAGTTCTCCTGCTGAAATAAAGAAAATGAACTGGAAGACACATGAGAAGAAGCTGGTAATCTACGTGTAATGGAAATATAAGCAAGAAATGGCTGGAACTGACTCAGGGTGTTGGCAATAGAGAAGAAATATTAATGAGTAGGTGTGAGTAAGATTTGGAGTTAATTTTAAAACACGTGTTTGTGGATTCGATATTGGAAAATAATAAATGGGACTGTTACAAGGCTCATTAGTAGATTCCTGACTTGTACAGCTGGGAGGTAGCGCCTCTGCCATGAAGACAGTAAATGTGTAAACAAAGCAGGTTCAGAAGAGATAAGAAGGACCATGTTGATGTGTGGAGTCTGAGACGTGCTTGAGACATTCGAGTGTGAATAGAAAGTTGGGTACGCAGATCTTGAGATCAGAGGACAGATCTGTGCAGAAGGTATCAATGTGTGGGTCAGTGGTGGACGGATAGTGTTTTGAGCTGTCAGTAGGGATCGATCTCACAGAAGGGAACCATTACAATGAACTGCTTCTACCCCAAGTCCTCCAGTGACCTCTGAGCTCCCTGAAATCAGAATCAAACCTTATTCATCTTTGAACACTCAGCTTCCAGCACACCGCCTAGTATACTTTGAACAATCAATTTCTGAAAGAATGAACATAAATAATAATATACAGCCAGGTACTACACCAAGTATTTCACAAACACCTTAATCCTCAAAGTAACCCCACATGTAAAATAATGCCAACTTTACCATTTTTTTTCTAATGATGAAATAGACTAGGAGAAGGTAAGTAACGCACCCAAGGTTAATACCTAGGAAATGGCCACATTGGAACTCGAAATGACGTCTGTCCAACGGCAGACTCCACTCTGCACCTTCTGTACTCTCCTGTCTCTGTCCTAGATGACAGGGAGGCAGGAAACCAAAGAAAAAACTCGGGACAAGTTTCCATGGACAGAATTACCTTTGTTAACACCCAGCAAGGGAGGCCTAAGTTATAACTGAATCAGGAGGTCATCTTGGCCAGTCTGTTAAATATAAAGTTCACTTATCCTCAACAAAGTCATCAGCAAGCACTGATTCCGTCTTCAAGAGCTTCAGGGAAAATCAACTAGTTTTCTGAATGTTAAAAACACCAAGTTTTATGGACTTTTCCTTAAAGTTTATCTGCCACTGAAGAACTATAGTCCAGTGTTGGCTTTAAGACAGGCTTAACGTAAGGGAAATAGAGAAAGAACTGGTGGAAGAAATTATCACTATTTTCCTTATTCTGTTCATGGTTTTGTTTCACACAGGCCATCGATAAGTTGTTGATTTGATTGTCTCTCTCTCATCACTTCTACCAATATACTCTTTTATTCAGTTCTCTGTAAGGTGCATTCACTGACCAATAAAAAAGTCAGATGAAATTTTAGGAAACATCATTGATTCGCGTTCTAGGTTTCCAGCAAACTCATTTCTTACCAACTGAGTGTCGGCAACAAGTATTTTTAAACTTTCCTCCCCTCTGTTCCTTCATCTGCAATGGAAAAGTAAATACGTAACTGAGCTGCAGAGGACTGGCAATAACATATAAATCAGCTGAGACAGTGTCTGACCTATTGGGGTGATTCGGGAGCTGATAGCTGCTTATGTGATGCCACTCAAGGATTAGGCTTCCTGGAAATCGCTCTGGTGAAGTATATTACTTCTTCCCCCCACAAAACCTTCATAGCTAAAGATGTTTCAAGCAGATGTTATTATTTATTTTGTAATAAGAATCTGGATAAAACCAAAGATTAAGAACTATTATTACTTGTACATAAAGACAGTAGACCGAACACATGTATGTCTACGTTTTTCCCCTCCCAACCCTCCTCTAAAACTACATTTAAAAGATATTTTTAAAAATCCATAAACCCAAAAAATGGGGTGAGCGGGAGAGGAGACAACTCCACATTTTGGCAGCTGGGAAACAAATGGATAAGAAATAACTGACTTAGCTGATCCAAAAAAGGCAGATTTTAAAGCTGCAGTGGGAACAGCCAAGGACTAACTCGCTCTGCACGGAGAGTCCTCAGAAAGCTCAAAGCCTGGGAGGCCGGGGTCTCTGTCCCCACCACACCTCTGGCAAATGCCTTTCCTCCCCCCACCTCCCGCACCCTGCCCCGTGCCATGGAGGGCTGGGGCATTTGACTTTCTAAAGATGACAAAAGAAAGGATCTTGGGTGGCAGACACACCCTCGTGCAGCACAGCAGTGCCAGGTGGCTCCAAGTCTACAGAATGTTGCTGGACGAGACTCCCAGCCCTCCATGCTCCTTGGCTGGACTTCCCTCTCCAGGAAGAGGACTGTGAGTCTTCTCCAAAGTCTGTCCAGCCTAAGAAACAAAACCTGGAGATACTGACCACAGGGGGTCTCCAAGCAGTGCCTCAGCCAGACCCTAAGGTGAAGCTGAGCTGACAAGCCCGCTGAAGCTCCCAGTGTATCCGCTCGAGTGTTTAATGCTGTGCTTTCAGCTGTGCTCAGCGATAAAGAATTCTTGAAGAATTCCTCTAATATAAAAGAGAGAAAAACACCTGGAAAATACAACTTAGAGGATACAGAGATTATGCTGACATAAAAAAATAAACCAACTATATATATTTTGTCTTCCAAAAAGTAAGAGGAATTATTATATTTATGTATTACTAACCAGATAGTATTTACAAAGGAGTATTCAAAGAACAAAGATGGACTTCTTAGAAAATTAAAAATTATTTCTGCAGAAACTAATAACTTGACAGAAGGATTGGAAGATAAAAGTTGGACAGAAAAGTAGAAAAAAAAAAAAAACACTTGTGAGGTGAACAGACAGAAAGAAGAGAAAATCAAAACACAAGTCTAAGAGGTAGAAGGCTAGGGAAATGAGAGTCCAGAAATCAGGAATAAAGAATGCAGAGTGCAGGAAATTATGAATGAAATTACTCGAAATAATTTCTCAGAACTGAAAGACACGAGTTTCCGGACTGCGATGGCCCATCGATACCCAAGTGGAGGGCGGACGTCAGACCCGTGGTGGGAGACAGCAGAATGCCTGAGGATCCTCCTTCCCCTCCACACTCCCGCCTTGGTTCACCACCGGCAGAGAAACGTCACTGCCCCTCTGTGGGCTTGGCCACGTGACTGGATTTGGTATATTCCACATCTGACCAGAGGTTGTAAGCGTGCTTGTGTCGTTTAGCCTGAAGCCATACAGGCTGCCTATGCCCTGGGGAGATCATGCTGGAGGGAGCTGATATTCCTTCAGCCTGAGCCCAAACTGAGAAATATGATGCCTGAGTTTGACCCACAAATGCCCACAGAGCGTGGGGAGTTCACCCGCAGGCCCATGAGTGAGAAAAGCCACTGACAGTCAGGGTCATTTGTTACGCAGCATTATTGAAACAATTATGGTCTAATATACCCACCAAGGGGCACTAATGTGAAATTTCAGAACAGTAGGGACAAAGAGGAGATCCTAAAAGAACTCACAGAAAAAAAGCAGTTCACACACAAAGAATAAAATATCAGAATAATTTCAGATTTCTCCAAAGGAACCTGAAAACTAACCTAAAAACAACAAACGCCTTCAAATTTCTGAAGGAAAATCACTTCCGACCTAGGTTTTATACAATCAAGGGACTTTTCTGACCTGCTAAGTCTCAAAAAATTTACCTCTAAAACTCACTTCTTCAGAAAGTTTCTGAAAAAAGCAAAACAATGAAATAAAATAAAAAGGATAATACGAGACACAGGAAAGAAGAACACCCACGTGAGAGAAGGGAAACGATTCTCCAGGATGACGGTAGGGAGACGTCCCCAGATCACACCCACTCACAGGTGGGACAGCAGCCTGCGCAGGGGCGGCTGTGGGACTTGGGAGACAGATGTGTGGGGGCGTCGCCTTGCGCCTCACCTTTAACCTGAGGAAGCAAATGCTCCGACAGAACAGACGAGACAGCAAAGCAAAGGAGACATGCAATTCAGAAAGCAGGAATGCAGCTCCCGGGAAGGGGACTTCCTGGATGCCTGGGCGGAAAGTCCCTTGCGAGGGCTGTGCCGCTGGTCCGCAGGGCAGCGGGTCTGAAGGAGAGAGGCGGGAGTCCCCGGGTGCCCCGGGAGAGAACTGGGAAGCCACCCAGCTGACTCCACGGGCCTGGGAGAAAAGTGGCGTAAAGGGGAAGACGGGGACAGCGGTACAGAAATCTACAGATGTGATAAAACAAGACAACTACTAACTTCAGGAAAGACATAAAAGAAATGCGAACATAAAACACCACAATGCTCGGCTGTGTATAGTATTTGCAAAGCTTAATAATAACACTGACTATTGGCTTAATCAAAATTTCCATATTTATGATAATATTTAGGAGGATTGGGGAAAAATGAGGGAATGGTAGTATAAGAGAATTAAGTTATCATCTGCCATCATAGGAATTAAATAGATAATATCTAAAACTGATTAATCAAAAGATAGCAGGCATATAAGTATTTTTAAAGACCCAGAAAAAGCCAAAAAAGTTGAAAATGATCTCCTCGATGATGCAGACAAGGTGAAATGAGGAGTGAAACAAGGAACCGCTGTGTTTTATTATAAAACTTTGAGTATTATTGATCAAAATGTTATTTTTTAATCATAAAACTAGAAAAGTCTCAAAGGTCTCAAATTTAAAAGTACCTATGACATAGTGAAATGAATCGATATTCAGTCTGGAAATTTCTTTTGAGTTGTAGATGATGGCTCGCTTGTTTGTTTTTATTTGTGCACCGGCTCACAGCTAAGCCGACGCTGAACCGGTACTAGAATCCGCGGCTCGTTCCCGCAGGGCAGGTGGGCCCCCGTTCTGTGCAGCACAGACTTGACTGGAACCAGTAGCCAGGGCGGCGTCCCCGCTGGAGACTGCGTATTCAGTGCCGGTTTTCCAGCCAAGGACACAAGGTCATCGTTTTCACCTGTGGATCGAGCCCTTCGGCTTCATGGGGCCTCAGAAATTCCCACTAATCCCAAACAGCTGCCTCGCAAATGCCTCGTGAGTTCTTTACTAATTCTCTCATGCAACAAGCAGTTATTTAGCACCTGCTACTTTTCGGGCACTTTACTACATAGTGGGAACTTAGTTCCAGAGAAAAGGGCATTTTGGGAAATGATTCTCTATGAGAATGGGCAGAAATCTCTTGAAATTAATACAACGCATTCAATTAAGAAAATGATTTTACATTTAATCTTTCATCTGATTCTCATCACCAAGCCTGTGATGAGAATGTATCTGCTACTCTCTTTTGACAGATGAAAGAACTAAATCTCAGGAAAATCAAGTAACTTTGTGAAGTTCCTTGGACTCACAGAGGATGAATCTGAGGCTTTGAATTCATGTTTTTCAGGCCAAGTCCAGGAGTTTTTAAATGACATCACACTGCCTTTGAAAATGACTCACGCTCCTCGTTCCAGCGATCTGGAAACACAGTGGAGGTAGCTGGCCTCACGGTCAACACAGAAACCTGAGTCTCGCTGTTGGATGACGACAGCACCTGATCCCTTGATCCCCGTTGGCTGTGCCTGCTGGTATCTTCCACAACTTCCCAAGATTAACTGTAAATACCATTGCAGTGCACTGGGCCAGCTCCTGCAGTCTTCCCCTAAGTTAAGGTGACGACAACAGTGTTGGTTTTCTATCTGTGACCCAAACTGGCAGGCTGCTGTGCTTAGGTGCACGTCTGTACCGGGGATGGATGGGCATACTCATTCTGATATTCCTCTGAGTCTTTTAGATCCATCGAACGGGGCAGCTGCCGGTGCCAGGCACCTGTAAGATTTGCTGAATTGGAAGGTGAGCACGACTCCGCCCTTGTCCTCATCCTCCAGCGGTTCGTGATCTAGAGTGAAGGACACAGGAGTGATTTCAACACAGTGTGATGCGTTCTACGCTAGAGACACAAAAGGATCTTAGATGTACATAAAGATTGACAGCAAGGAAAAGATACAGGAAAAACAAAAGACTGTTCATTTTTACCCAGTTACTTTTTGTATATTTGAAGTCTGCAACTATAGACTTTCACATTTGTTTTTAGTGTCTACCATCCTAAGTGCATATAATTTACTTTCAGAGCACTTATCATAAACAACATTTATAAACTTACTTGTGTTTATTTATTGAATGTCCCCTTTTTATACTAAATAGGAAGTTATGCAAGGGCAAGAATTGTGTTCATTTTATTGTTTATTGTATGTGAGCTGAAGGCTTCCTCGGTGCCTGACCCGTAAGTGATGCTCAATCAATGTTTGTTAAACGAAAGAAGGATTAAGAGTGACCACGTGTATTTATTCTTCTTTGTGAAAAAGTACCTTTTCAAACCTCAAAAAGTTTGACTCTAATAGGATTATGAATTCAATATTTCAATCACATTGAGTTACTTTATCAGAAGACAATCATAATATGGTGAATAATGAAGCTACTAATTTTGTAAGCCTCAGAACTTAATTTTCAATCAATTAAAAGTCTGACTTGTTCTCTGAATGCTGGAGATCATTGCATACGCAGTTACATGCCAATTTACGCCATCTCTCTGTGTACACTGCTCAAGTCCTTCTTAGCTGACGCTGAATTACAAAATAGGGTAAAACCACTAAAATGGCATCTCCAAGAAGGTTACCTCACTTGCCTCCCTGCACACAGGCTGGTCTACTCATTTATTTAATTCTCGTGATGTTTCAAAGGAATGTCTTGCTTCCCCAGGTCCTAGGGGGGCGGCTGGGTAATACCCCGGAAGCTCCTTTGCCTCCCCCCACTAAACTCCAGCAATCAGGTAGAAGATGACATCAAACTTGCCTCAGCTCAATTTTCGGAAAATAACAGAAGAACGAAGCAGAGCCTCAGGAGGCTCCAACGAACCCGCAAGGATTCCACCTGGATGTCTCAGTTGCTGGTGAGGTGGACGGCTCTCCCGTAGAGAGAAGCTGAGGTGGCTCTGGGAATTGCTCTGGGCCCTGCCCCTGGAACGCCTCCCCGCCGGCCACACCTCTGCACCAGGATCGAACTGCCCGCAAGGTAGCGGCAGTGGGGAGCGATGAGAGGAGCTCAACGCAGGACCCTGGGCCGCCCTCCGCCAACGCCGCGCCCAGGGAAACCCCACATTTCCCCAGCGAGGCCTGTTGCCGTGTCTGGGGCCTGGGCCTGGCTCTGGTGGGGCCTCAACAGAAATGTTACTGAAGATAAACTCTGGAAAAATCAGAAGGGAAAGATGGTAAAAAAAGAAAAGGGTTTTCAAGGGGATGGGCGTGGAAGCCTGATTCTGATTCAGGGAGGGCATCTGCTTAACCTAAGCCTCTGAGCTGCGGCTCACCTAGATCCAACAAACACTTACCGATGCCGGCCATGAAGCAGGCACCTGCTGGAAGGAGGGGACACAGGCTGCAATGAGAGCAGCGCTGGCCTCCCAGGAGAGCCAATCCAGCAGAGGACACAGGACAACAAGTAACCACAGAGCCCAGGGCTTGGTGCTCAGGGGCGGACACTGAGGAGCACACGGCAGCCAGAGAGGGACCCAGGGAGGAGGACGCAGGAAGCAGCCCGAGACAGCGCTGGTCATTTTTGATTCACACCGAAGTCGCTGTGAAGACTCCTTTCCTGCCCAGACTGGGACAATGCAGAGCCCAGAAGCGGCATAAGGGACAGCAGTTACTGCTCATGATGAGGTGTTGAGGGCATCGGCGTCAAATGCTGAAAACAGAGGAAGAGTTTCAAAGCCCAGAAAATCAAGGAGAGGTGCAGATGCCGCTCTCAGAAGTCGTAAAGATGCAGCGAGTCTATTCCCTGCTCCTCAAGACACCAGTCCCAGGGCTCTCACCTCGGGGGATGGGTTTCTACTTGGACATGACTGAAATAAAAATACTCTACTTGTCAAAAGTCTAGAAGAGTCCGTGGCTGTTCCCCACCATCCAGGCGAGCCTGTGGACGGGGGCTGCCCCGGAGGCTGCGTGTCCATGGCTCTCTGCTCCCCAGCCCTGCACGACCTCCGGCCCAGCTCCTGTGGACCCCGGAAGTATATACAACTGTCATGTACCCATAATAATTAAGAATGTAGAAATTTTTCAAAAACTCACAAGCTCCACACATCTCACCTTCACCTACCCTCTTGGATGTTTTTCCAAGCCCATCTTTCAAAGGAGGAAATTGAGTCATTAAGTAAAAGTTCTAATGTCACACACATGTTTAGTGGCAGAATCAGAATTCACATGGAGTATTACATGACTCTAAATGTTTTTAATTGATTTTTTCCCACTAAGACCATGCCACTTACGGCTGCTCACACGTCAGTCTTTTAAATTTCACTGGTCTTAAGCATTTTCTCTCCTTTTAAGTCATTTGTCCCTTTATATTATTAATTTTTTTAAACTCTAGGCAGACAACGATGAAAATGGGGATAGAAAATACTCTCAGCTGTTCTGCTGGACAATACTGTAATTATTTACAAATCCAAATCTGGAAACCCAGTTATAGGTTATTTTGCACGCAGTGAACTTGAGTACTTACAGTCAGTGAAAGTTGAGTATTTCAAGTCAATAAAACAAATTTTGAGATAAAAGAGGAAATTTTAATAGGAAAATCAGGTTTCACCCCATTTGAGCACCTAGAGTCTGCCGATTAAGTGGACACCATGTAGTTGAGATGCAGGGCTAGTATGTCTTTCTCTGCACAGAGTCCCGATTTTCTTTATAATTTACTTTTACTCAAGAAAAAGAGAAACTATTAACTGGAAACCCCTAGTCAACTGAAAAAGAAAACATTTTATTTATGTTGATATACAAAGGTATATAACAAAAATGACCAGCATCATTAATTTTAATTTAAAAAAAAATTGCACAAAGCTTGAAAATCTGCAAGTCCATTCTTGACCAAATAGTATATAATATTTTCCATGGGATTAAGCATTAAGAGCCATGAAATGGCATTTGGAAAATTACTACTCTCTGTGGACGAAATAATATCTTAGCATATTAAAATCGTGAGTTTGTCTTAGCCATGGAAAAGCAACTTTATGTTTGGCTACCTCCACAGGCAACGCTTCCTGGGAGGTGACCAAAGGTTTGAGGATGAGATCGCATAGTCACCTGCAAACGTGTTCTACTGGGCTCTTGTAATTGTTACTGTTTTGTATTTGAATGGATTGACAATATTTGAAACTAGGCTCCTCTTGAAACACAGACAGATCTGGCAACACTGGCCTGACGTCTTCCCAAGGCAGTAACTGGCTGCCCCTTCAGAAAGAACCTGCTCTCTTGTCCTCAATCTCCGATCTTCTCCATCGCCTCCTACCTGCCTAGATATTTCATATTCCTTATCTGTGTGGCCCTGGGAAACATCAGTGCATGTCTGCCCAGTGTAGAGTGACTAGGAGGCTGCACTGTCTTGGTGTTCTGAGGCAGCAGCAAAGAGGTTGCACAAGTCCATGAGTGAGGACTGGTCGCTGAGCATGTGATGCATGTCCTAATCCTTTGTTTAGGGAAAGGACATGGCGAGAGACATTGCACGGGCAGCGGGTGCTGGAAGAACAGGTGGGAGGCAAATGTCCACAAAGTTTAGATCACACTATATTATTCCCTGAGTGGCTGCCACAGGACCAGCACTGTGCTAGGTATGTTCCAAGAAGGAATATCTGTCCCCTGCTTGAACACCTCCACAAACAAGGAGCTCACTACCTATCAAAACACCTTTTTCCATTTATGGGCATTTAATATTGTAAAAAATGAAAAATATACACCAATCCTGAATATGTACTCTAAGACTGTGGCTCCCAACCTCCTGGCTACAGACTGGTCCGTGTCCTGTTAGGAACTGGGCTGCACAGCAGGAGGTGAGCTGCCAGTGAGCCAGCGAAGCTTCTTCTGTATTTGCAGCCACTCCCCATCGCTTGCATCGCTGCCTGAGCTCCGCCTCCTGTCAGATCAGGGGCAGCATTAGATTCTCATAGGAGCACGAACCCTTCTATAAACTACGCATGCAAGGGATCTGGGTTGCAGCTCCTTATGGGAATCTGATGCCTGATGATCTGAGGTGGGGCTGAGGCAGTGATGCTAGTGCTGAGGAGTGGCTGCAAATACAGATTATCATTGACAGAGAGGTTTGACTGCATAATAAATGTAATGTGCTTGAATCATCCCGAAACCATCTTCCCTCCTACCCCTGTGGAAAAATGATCTTCCATGAAGCCAGTCCCCGGTGCCAAAAAGGTTGGAACAGCTGCTCTAAGAAGATTCTAAGAGTGTAAACATTTTTATCTAATTTGAACATTTACAGTAGTCATATGAAACAAATGCTTTTGTTATTCTAATCTTATTGTTGTTTGTTTGTTCATTTGTTTATTTTGAGACAGAGTCTTGCTCTGGCTAGAGTGCAGTGGCATCCTCTTAGCTCACTGCAACCTCAAACTCCTGGGCTCAAGGGATCCTCCTGCCTCAGCCTCCTGAGTAGCTGGGACCATAGGCATGTGCCAAGACACCTGGCTAATTTTTCTATTTTTAGCAGAGATGAGATCTTGCTCTTGCTCAGGCTTGTCTCAAACTCCTGAGCTCAAGCAATCCTCCTGCCTCTGTGCCCGGCCTTTTTTTTAATTTTATAGGGGAAAAAATCGGGAGGCTTAAAGAGGTTAAATGATTGGCCAAGAATGCAACAAGTGTGTGTAGGAGTGAGCACTCTGTACTTGCTAACTCCAAAGCCTACATGCTGATGGTTTGAAACCCGTGGCCCTGTAATTATCTCAGATTTACTAGGTGACCAGTGTGTTAATCCCTTACAGACCAATTCGCATTAGAATGATAACAGTTGGGAATGGTTTATTGGGTTACTCACAGAGGTATTGACATTTAAATGGAGGCTCTTGGATTCACTGGGCTTTCAACACAAAGGAATGCATCTTTAATAGCAGGGGTTTAGGTAACAGGGAATGCCTGGCAACAGAAAGCCTGCCTAGAAGGTCAAACACCTACTGGAAAAGCCTGTGGAATTCCACTCTCCCTGACCAATAACGGCACAGGTGTCCATGGACAAATGACACCCCCTCTCTGGGACCAGGTTTCCTTTCGTGTTAAGTGAGGAGAGTGTCCTTGATTATGCTCAGAGTCTACGAAATTACAAAATTATAACTTAATGAGATTTTACCTCCTCTTACCCCCTCCCTGAAAATAATAACTGACATATTCAGATGTTTAGAGGCATAAATGGGCAAACGGGAGAATTGGTGACTATTGGGTGGATGGGGAAGTCCAGTCAGTAGATCTCAGATTTGGAAAAATAAAGTCTGTCATGTTGCCTATATTTTCAAGTTGTCTAAGAGGGTTAGTTTCTCCATAAATCCAGCTCCCCGCCCGGGATCCACCTTATGTAAGATCCTTACTCAAAGAAAGAGATTATCACTGTAGTTCAAAAAGTACTGCCTTAATTAAGGGAGTCAACATCCTGTGTTGGAAGCAGGGTGGGCTTTGCTGCAAGACAGGCCAATGTGGTTTGGAACACTGGTCCTGCACTTGCAAGCTCCATGACTGGGTGCAGTTTTCAACCACACTAAGACTTCATTTTTGTCATGTAACAACTATAATTTTTTTGGAGTTGTGAAAATTAAAGATAATGTATTAAAAAGTCTAATTATGCCTTGTAACTAAAGGAGACAATAAATGATGAAGGCATTATATTATAGAATGCACCATTTTAAGCACTTTTTGATGAAACTCAGAGAAACAGTCACATTCAAATGAAAATAATGAACGATAATTACAGAAGACAAGTAACACTATTTTATAAGATTATATATATAAAATATTATATTTCAAGTAACCACTAAATATTAAGTGGGACTTGTCTATGTGCTTGTATTATACATCTCTTTCTAGTGATCACTCTAACGTTTATAACATACACACGTGTAATCTTTATTTTTCTCAAAAGGTATCCAGTTAGTCAAAGTCCTCATCCTTCTCAAAAAGAAAACCTTAGAAAGCTTTATTTACCTGTTATCTTCCAGGTTGCTGTAGTCCAAGTTTTTCATTTAATCTATTAATATTTCCCAAATAAGTTTAAGCTAATACTTACTTACATATTCCAACGTACCTTTACTGCTTTCATTCTCACCATTGCTCTATGTTCCCCTCCTTCCTTCTGCACTCATATTTCTTCTTGCTGAATTATGTCCTTTAATAGATATTTCACCAACTTTTGTGAATAGTAAGCCATCTTAGACTTTGCATGCTTTAAACTAAATTGCTTTCACCCCACTTTCAGCTGAAAGTTTGTCTAACTATAGAATTCTAGCTTGGCCGTTTTTTCCTGTCACTAACTTGAAATTATGTCATTTTCTTCTCTCATCCATTGTTGTGGAAGAAAATTCTGGTATTGCTTTGAGGGTAAAGCAATACCAGAATTTATCTCTCTGATTTTTTTTTTACAAAGATCTTTCTCTTAATTACGTGTGTGTGTGTGTGTGTGTGTGTGTGTGTGTGTGTGTGTGTGTGTTGCCATTGTGGACTTGGCATGAATTTTTTTTATTTATTTATCATACTTGAAACTAATGGTACTTTTTTCAGTCTGAGAGACCTTCCTTCAATTCAAGAAAGTTCTTTGCCTTTATCTTTGTTGACATTACCCTTCTAACAATCCCTCTGTTCTTTCTTTCCGTTAGTTTGTACACAAGACCTTGTCATTCCATCCAACATGTCTCCAATGTGCCTTTTGTATTTTCCAACTGTTTACCTCACAGTGCTGCTTTTAGTTATTTCCTTAGATTTATCTCCCAACTCACTAAATCTATCTTCAGCTGTGTTTAGTTTGCTGTTTATCTCATCCTTTGAATATTTTAATTTTAAATCCACTTCAAGAACTCTGTTTTTGATTGTTAAAATTTCTGCTTGTTTTTCAAATCTGCATTTTTACAGAATCCTCTTCTTTTTATGGACTATCTTGTTTCCTTTATCCTCCTACCTTTTTAAACATACTTTAAAAATATTTTATCTCCCAACTCACTAAATCTATCTTCAGCTGTGTTTAGTTTGCTGTTTATCTCATCTTTTGAATATTTTAATTTTAAATCCACTTCAAGAACTCTGTTTTTGATTGTTAAAATTCCTGCTTGTTTTTCAAATCTGCATTTTTATAGAATCCTCTTCTTTTTATGGACTATCTTGTTTCCTTTATCCTCCTACCTTTTTAAACATACTGTAAAAATATTTTAGATCATTAAAAAATTTAGATAACTATTATTTGTAGTTCATCAGGTGAAATTCTGTCTTTCATTATTCTACAGTTTCATTATTCTACAGACTTTCGGTTTGTGGGCCCAGCTTCAATGGGAATTATCTTCCACTGGAGTCTGCATATGCACTAGGTTGTAGAGACATCCATATGCAGCACGTTAGTCTCTGTTTCTGCCAAACTTATATGAGATGTATTGATTCCAGACCTTTTAACGTTAGTTTCTTAACTTGTTTCCATTCCACTTAGCACAAATTCAAGACCTATATGTTCTTAAGGCATGTGTTTACTGTTCTGATATATCTCATGGACTGTCCTTTCCATTCTCTTGTTGGAGGGCGAAGGGCCTGAGCTGAACCAAGGGACTGGATTTTCACATCACGTTTCCATTAAAGTGACAGCATCTTCTTGGGAGCTACGCGCAGAGAGGCCAGTTCTAGCTATGCATCATCACCAAGGTTTAGCCCCACCAAGCTAAGCCCAGTGAACCGACAGAATTGTGACTAATAAAACATTATTGTTACTTTAGGTGGCTACATTTTAAGGAGGTTTGTTACATGGTAATAGATAACCGAGATTGCTGCTCACCACTGTGGTTTTGAGTTCTCATGGCCTTCCTTTCTTGCCTAAGTGTGTATGAAGCTGTCTCACGCTATATTATTTGCCTTGTGTTTCTATATGATTGGAATATGTTCATGTCAAAAGGCCAGTCAGTGTATGATATTTGCAGTGGCTCAACTCCCAATTTTGATGAAATGCAAACAATCTTTATACTTACAAAACAATTGAAACGCCACACCGTGGCTTGTAAATCCCTCCACAACGCGATCTTGCCTGATTCTTGAGCCTCACCCCCTGCATGCCTCCACGTCCTCGTCTCTTAAACCTTTCCGGCTGCTGCAATGTGCCGTGGTCTTTTCTACTCTGGAGCCACCACCGTGCGTCCTGTATCCCTAACCAAACGGCCCCTTCCCAGCAAATAACATCCCAGGTCTTTTTCTTCCCTCAGCTTAATTGCCATTTTCTTAATAAAGCTTTCCCAGTCCTTCTTATTAAATAAGTCCCTGCTTTTATTGTCTTTCTTGGGGACCAAGTAGACTCCTTCATAGCACGTTGCATCTTTCCTTATTCTGTTTAGTTTTACTACCTTCCTCACCAGACTGCAAGCTCCTCGGCAGCAAGGAATTTGTTTACCCCGCTGTGCCCATCAGTGCCTCACGGGTGAAGAGCGGGTGCTTGATAGAGAGTTGTTTTATGAACTGAAGATGCATAACAATTAACTATAATCTAAGGCAGAAGGACATGGGCAACAGAGAGGTCATAAAATAATAATTCATGGGAGTTCACAGAAGACTGGTGGGCCATGACTGGAAGGCCTATCGGAGAAGACAGACGTAGGTTTGGACTTTGAAGAGAAAGAAGAATGCAAATGATGGAGGGTGGAGGAGACACTTAAGGGGACAAAACTACTGCAGTCCGTGGGCTCTCGCCGCAGCTAGGACAGTCAGGGGAGCACAGGGAACTGCGTGTGAAATGTCAGGAAAGGATGGGAAGAAGCCAGAAAGTGGATTTGGGCCAGAGAACCTAAGGTCTAGTCCTAGCGGAGTTTTACTTCTCAGTACCTGCTTTGTGTGGCTCTCAAATGAGAACCCACCCTCCGCTCCCCAATATATAAAATGCCTACATAGGCTCACCTGTCATCCCCACCCTTTATCAGTGGGTGACATCGAGCAAGTGCGGACGTGCTGTGATCGATGGAGGTAAATACACACATCCCCCACACAAGCTCCATTCATCCGCACAAACCCCAGCCCATATCTCATTATCCACATGGTCGTTGACTGGGATTTCTACAGAGTAAGGGTAGATGAGATGGCACAGTCTATGCAAGTGATTCTGCACAGGCAGCACTGGGACACAAGCTGGCAGCTGGGAAGCCAAATGAGTTGTTCGAACAGGCTCTGCCTGCCCAGGGGCTGCCCATGGACCACATTTCCGTGCAGTGCCGTGCGGCACAGCCAACTCCCCGCCTGCACGGAGGGTGCCAACAGACAGCCCACATCCTCACACCCAGGGATTTTTGAAAATGTTGAAACCTCATGGTCCTTGATGTCCTGCTGGGGCTAGCGGTCAAAGCTTGCTGTGACAAAGAGGGGTTATTGCAAGTATTTAGGGGTCTGGCCCGACTTGCTAAGGAGAGTCTGAACAGTGCCTTTTAATTCCAGCAGCCAGGCCTGGTGGGTACCTACTCTGCCTTTCACACACAGAATTCTGGAGGTATACTGACTTTAATTTACCTTCCAAAATATGGGCATTCCTGTCAAGAATCAACTTTCAGAAAAAAATTGGGGGTTACATTTTTCTCCCTTATCCTTGGTAGTGTCCTTTTTATCTTTTGTTTAAAAGATTGCTAGCCATGCAGTAGGGACATTTCAGATTTTCAAAAAGTTATAAAACTAAGTATCATCAAAACCTGGCATCCTATGCTCAGACAAATAGAACGTTATAGTTTATGGATAGAAAACCGATCACGTTGAAGACTGTTGTTTGGCCCTCCCCGATTATTCTGTTTCTCTCCCTAACTTTCTGGATTTGATGTCTACCTTGGACACACATTTCATTACATTTTGGCTACATATGTGCATGCAAATGTATATGCACACATTTTATGGAGTAAATTGTGTCCCCCTCAAATTTATATATTGAAGCCCCCACTCCCAGCCCCTGAGAACGTGACTGTATTTGCAGGAAGGGCCTATAAAAAGGTGATTGAGTTAATATGAGGCCATTAGGGTGGGCTCCCATCCGACCCAGTCAGTGCCCTTCTGAGAACAGAAAATTCAGACACCAGGAAAGACTCCGGGGACGCCAGCACACACAGGAAAAAACCTATGAGGACACAGCAAGAAGGTGGTCATCAGCCAGGCATGGAGGGAGGCCTCTAGGACAAAACCTTGATCTTGAACTTCTGGCCTCCAGAACTATTAGAAAATAAATTTCTGTCATTGAAGCCACCCACTCTGTGGTCTTTTGTTACCGCAGCCTTAGCAAATGAATATAACCCACAAACCAGATCTAGTATTATTTTCATATTTTTAGTAGATAAAAGTTTAAAGAAAAGCAGGATTTTGCAAAGATGCTGCCAAAGTAAATATTTATTAATTAAAAGGGAAAAATGGTAACTTCACAGTGGAGAAATCAGTCAGAAGTTACATCAATAACGTGTGCCCCCTGACGGAGTGACGGGGGAGGGCCCAGGGAGGCCCTGGCAGGACAGAGGGCACAGAAAGGAGAAGCCAGGTGCCCGCTCCTTGCGCGCTGGCGCCTTTGCGGCAGCCCCTCCTGCAGCAGCCAACAGGTTCTCTCCCCTCTCCCCCAATGATGCTAGACAGGGGTTGATATATTAATAATTTGGATACTTGTCCCCTCCAAATCCCAGGTTGAAATTCCATCCCCAGTGTTGGAAGTAGGGCTGGCGAGAGGTGTTGGGTCACGCGGCCGATCGCTCATGAATGGCTCGGTGCCGCCTGTGACCATGAGTGAGTTCCGGCTGTATTAGTTCATGCCAGAGCTGGTGGCTTAAAGGAGCCTGGCACCCCCTCTTCCCTCCCTTGCTCCCTCTCCCGCCATGTGTCACACCTGCTCCCCTTTCCCTCCTGCCTTGATTGAAAGCTTCCCGAAGCCCTCGCCGGAAGCAGGTGCTGACTCCACGCTTCTCCTGTGGCCTGCAGAACCGTGAGCAAGTAAACCTCTCTTCTTTATAAATCCCTGGCCTCAGGCGTTTCCTTTATAGCACCGCAAAAGGGACTAACACAGGGGTGCCTCGCCACGCCTGGCTCCTCAACTTGCCCACTGCCCTGAAAATGGTCCTTCCGCAGGGATTCCTCAGTTGCCCTGAATGTGCAGTTTCCTCCAGACACAGCCAGCAAATCAGCCCGGGAGAAATCTTGCTGAAAAGGTTGACTTACCCTGGATTGGTGCTCTGTTTCCAGCAATTTCCCC
>NW_012138858.1:3735840-3738043 GCF_000956105.1 Propithecus coquereli
CTGTCTGCCTTTTTGCAATTTTGTTTTACATATTTCTCTTTGACTTTTAGTTGGTGACTTTTATCCTTCCTGTTTATCATGGTTCTGAGTCTTTGGTCAAGTTTTCTTTTTTCCCATTTTTTTCTTTGTCTACAGTTTTGATTGTAATACTCTCTCTCTCTTTTTTTTTTTTCTGGTTGCTACTCTTACGTGTTTGCCATGCATATGTAAACGGATATTTTTTTAAATCTACATAGTGACAGTTATCCCACCCACTACTATCATAGCTGCATCAATTTTTAAAAATTCAGTATAATTTATTTCCCTCCACTTCTCTCCTTACACATTTTAGCCTAACCTTTGAGCATTTTTTCTTCAAAAGTTCGTTTGTTTGTTTGTACATTATGTTCTCATTTCCTAGTTCTCCAATAGGAATTTTTCTCATGGTGCCCATTCTGATCTTATGGCCTCCAGCTCTCACTTCATGAGTTTCTCTCTCTTCATTTCTCCAATGATCTCAGATTTACTTATTTGTAAGTCCTTGTTCGAGTTCTCTTTTGCTTGAGTGCTTTCACGCGTGAAGCACGTTTCCTCTCTGTAATAGTGCTGGCGGTCCTCAGTGCGCCTGTGGGTTTGGTGCCAAAGTGAGCGATTTCAGGGCACGCTCACATTGAGACCAGACATTTGCGCCAGCCGACTATTAAACTGTGTAACTGTCAGTGACACATAATTTCCTCAAAAAGAAAATTGAAAGTACAAGTTTACAAAATGTAGTCAAACTATGGCATGCTTTACTTTGGCTCAAAATGACACAAAGGTGTTGAAGAAAGATCATGTGTGTGGATGGTAAAAATGCATCACAATGAGATGTACAAGCTCCTGCAGTAAAAACAATTCTGAAGAATCTGAGTCTGAGCAAGAAGAAAGTTTAGATTCGTACGTTGATTTTGATACTGTAGGAGAAAGTGGTAAGAAACGTTACAAATATGCTACCGTTGGTTGTGTGTGTGCGTGTGTGTGCATGTGTGTGTATTATGAAGTATTCCTTTATTCTACAAGCTATTGTTAAATCAATGTTGTCTCTTGCAATTAATGGCTTTTTCTAATCAAGAAAACATGGCGTCAACCCAATTTTACAGATGCAGAGACTGAAGCACGTGACGTTAGTTTATTTGGCCAAGGTCACATAGGGAGAACCAGAATGTGACATTAAGATATCTGACTACAAAGTCCTTTTTCTTTTCTTCACAAGGAAGTTCATTCAATCTTTGCATAGACAATTAACATGCCTAACTTCTTTGCAGAGTAGAAGAAAACATATTGGGACATGAATGCTAGTAAGTTCACTTCTCTTTCCTGATCATGCCAAGACTGACCTCACCATTGCTGCCAACGCTTCCATAATACATCATTTTCAGCTGTGATAGCCCTTTTTGAGAAACAAACACACAAAAAAACTGTGATTGTTGCTTATATATTTGTTTGTGTTTAATGTTGTTCTACCATTTCACTGAGGGCCAGGACTAAGTTAATTACATCCCCAGTATCTAACACAGTACCTGATACATAATAGAACTTCAATAAGTAGTTATGGACTGAATGAATACCTCAACAACACAATGCAAAATATGCATATTAACAAAAGGAGTTTGAAAATGAAAGAAACAGAATTCTGAGTTCCTTTTTTTTCTAGTTTCCAAAAATTATTAAGATGAGATTTCAATATGTTGTTGGGGTGGAAGTTAGGGAAGGTGACATGCAAAGATCACTAGACTTAGCACTTTGGGAGGCTGCGTTAGGCAGATAGCTTGAGGCCAGGAGTTCAAGAATGGCCTGGGCAGCATAGCAAGACCCCATCTCTACAAAAAATAAGAAAAATCAGCCAGGGTGGTGGTGTGTGCCTAGAGTCCGAGCTACTCAGGAGGCTGAAGTGGGAGGATCACTTGAGCCCTGGAGTCCAAGGCTGCACTGAGCTATGATTGCACCACTGTGCTCCAACCTAGGCAACAGAGTGAGATCCTGTCTCTAAAACAAAACAAACAAACAAAAAAAAAAAACAAGGAATTAGAAAGCAAAGATTGCTAGAGTCAATAGATCCCTATACTATATTTATAAATCCTATGGACTTAACATTTTTGGCTACTGGGCATTTATCCAAAAGAAAGGAAATCAGGCTGGGCGCGGTGGCTCACTGCTGTAATCCTAGCTCTCTGGGAGGCTGAGG
>NW_012138858.1:3738093-3739140 GCF_000956105.1 Propithecus coquereli
TTCCTCCAGACACAGCCAGCAAATCAGCCCGGGAGAAATCTTGCTGAAAAGGTTGACTTACCCTGGATTGGTGCTCTGTTTCCAGCAATTTCCCCCAATTTCCCACCACCTTTTCTCCTCCTGGTGGACTTTACAATTGAGTGGAATTCAAGGCTGAGATTAAAAAGGAATCAGTTGGGACTGTTTGGCATCAACTTCAAACCTACGCAATTGTATTATTCCCGTGTTGGTAACACACAGGGAAAGGGGTGGTAAGTGGCCAGAGAGAGCTGGGGTTAGAGGGTGAAGCATTCTGTGGATCACGTCTGCGTCCGCCCAGTGCCCTGGCTGAACATGGCGCCGTGAAGAACGAGTCAGTGACTCCACCAGCTGGGAGGCCACGGGTTCCCTGTGGTTCGTGGCCTCAGGTGGCGTCTTTGAAATAGTTGTTCCTCTTGTTTGAAGATGGTTCCAGTGGAGGGAGAGGGGAGGAAGAGGCGTTTGTATCTCCCTAGCTGTGGAACAGTGGCTCTGCCGTGCAGGCCATTCCCCTACCCTTGAATGCACAGTTTGCATCAGGAACGCCGGGTGTCCCGTATACGCGACCTCCCCTCCCCACCGCCCAGGAAGGGAGAGGCTCCTGTATCCTCTGATTCTAGGACACATTTTTATTTAACGTTTCTGAGTTTGGTATACATTTTATAACATAAATTATTACGAATTTACAATATACGTAAAAATAATCTAGTCACCATGCAAACTAATAAAATGCATTGTAATAATAGTTGTCATTGATTTCACATATGAATTTGCCAAGTTTAAAATAGAATTGATTAATCACTATGTAAGTTCTGATATTTCCATTGATAGAAATATACCCAATTTTAACTTAAATTTGAATCCTTAAATATCACCTAAAATGTCATTAAAATATTACACCTTGTTCTAGTATTGGCATTAAAAAGGCATTGTATACACAGAAGATTACATGTCACATACTTGGCAATGTAATTGACGGTGTAGAAATTGCCAAATATCTCAGAATATATCACGGAATTTTCCATGCCA
>NW_012138858.1:3751830-3753668 GCF_000956105.1 Propithecus coquereli
GTTAGGGAAAGATTCTCTCTTTTAGAAGGAGGAAGCAAGTCATAAGAAAAAGGCCTTGTATGCATTAGGGGTTGGCTTGGTAGAGCAGAAGCTGTTACCACCACCACCACCCCCAATCCCCCCAAAACACATAGGCCCCGTATCCTGATACTATTCTTTTTTTTCTTTCTTTCTTTCTTTTGAGACAGAGTCTCCTTCTGTTGCTCTGGCTAGAGTGCAGTGGCGTCAGCCTAGCTCACAGCAACCTCAAACTCCTGGGCTCAAGGGATCCTCCTGCCTCAGCCTCCTTAGTAGCTGGGACTACAGGCATGCACCACCATGCCCGGCTAATTTTTTTCAATTTTAATAGAGACAGGGGTCTCACTTTTGCTCAGGCTGGTCTTGAACTCCTAAGCTCAAGTGATCCTCCCACCTTGGCCTCCCAGTCCCGATAACTATTCTTCCTGGAGATCCCTGAGACCTTTCAGATCCTCCCTTTTTGTCCAAAGATTTACCTGTAACCTGTAGAGCCAACTCATCCAGGGAGGAACATAAACTTTGTAGAAATGTTTCTTCCAAGGTCAAAGCACTAAATGCTTTCCCGTGAAACTTTAACAGGAAAATTCGGTGTCCCAGAATCCTCTTCTTTTGTGAGCACCTTCATTTTAACTCTGTACATACTAAAAGTAAGAAAAAACGAGAATCAAAGTAATGTCAACAGTGATGAGAAAATGACGCTTTAATTATGGAGCTATGTGGGATTCTGTCCTTACGGTAAGAGTTGACATTTGATGCCTACATTAAATGACAAAAATGTATGAACTGCAGATTCCTATTAAAATCTCAGACAAGTATATGAAGGAGAATCTGTGAGCTCCAGTTTCCCCAGGTATAGAGATAATAATACCTGTTCGATCTACTTCAAAGAATTATTCAAATCAAAATGGTATTATAGTACCATTCCTTTAATATAAATTGGTAACTGCTATATGGATGTTGAAAATCATCATTATTAGAAGAAAACTAGGGTTATATCCAGGTGTGACAAGGGGCTGTGTCTAATTCCCTTTGACTCCTGCATTGTTCACACCTAGAAAAAGGTTATTTTCAGTTGTCAAAGCAGGGGCACCCAGAGCCCCCAACTGCAAGCTCACAACTTTGAAGACTGTGACCCAAAATGAAACGATGAAGTGCAGGCACAGAAAGGGATGAAGCTTCTCAGGGGTGCAGAATCTCTGGTCCCACCACAGACCTGCTGAATCACAATATTCGGGTTGTAGCCCAGCAATCTGTGGGCCCTCCAGAAGGTTCCTATGCCTGCTCAAGTTCCAGAAACTCTGCCCCATAAAAATCCAAATGTTTCTTTTGGATAAACACCCAGTAGTAGGATTGGTAGATCACATGGTAGTTCTGTATTTAGTGTTTTGAGAAACTCCGTACTGTTTTCCATAATGGCTGTACGAATTTACATTCCCACCATGGTGTATAAGAATTTCCTTTTTTCTGCATACTCACTGGCATTTGTTATTTTTTTGTCTTTTTGATAATAGCCATTCTAACTGGGGTAAGATGATACCTCATTGTGGTTTTGATTTGCATTTCCCCGATTAGCGATATTAAGCATTTTTGATATACTTGTTAGCTATTTGTATGTCTTTTGTTGCGAAATGTCTATTCAGATCTTTTGCCCATTTTTAAATTGAACATTTTTTACTTTTCCTTGTTATTGAGTTCCTTGTATATTCAGGATATTAGTCTCTTGTCGGAAGAAGAGTTTACAAATATTTTCTCTCTTTGTACAGGTTGTCTCTTCACTCTGCTGTTTCCTCTGCTGGCAGAGCCTCTTCTGTACCTGGGTT
>NW_012138858.1:3754388-3786821 GCF_000956105.1 Propithecus coquereli
AAAAAAAAAAAAATTGAAAACATCCAAGGTTCCTCAGTGGCATCCGGACGGGTCGCTGGGCTGGGGTTGTGCCCTGGGCTCCAGAGCAGCCTCCCTCTGCCCACCTAGGGAGGAGACCTCTGGTAGTTTTGGAACAGAGAGCCCTGTGAAAGGTGTGAAGCACAGAGTTAAGAAAACTAAGTCACACCCTCCTCGATAGCAGAGATGAGAGCACGGCCCTGATCTCCCGATTTCCAATTCCAAGTACTTTCTAGGGGGCTGAACTTCCCCAAATTAAGCTCAAAAAGTAAGCACCCGTTAGCGGGGGCCTGGGAAGGGGCACGGCTCTGCAAGACCTGGCTCTGAATCCAGTGAGACGATTTTCCTCACCGCGCAAGGGGGCTGGTGACATTGACGGCACGCTGATCACGTAAGACAGCACAAGGGACGTTGTCTAGCTCGTCACTGTGATACGTAACTGCGGTTCCCACCACGCCGGCTGTCCCAGCCTCCGTTCCCTCTTTCACCAAGGAGCGTATTCCATGCCCTGCTTCTCAGTGATGATTACACAAAAACACACACACAGAGTCTGGTTAAATAAAAACATAGGTTTAAAAACTCTTTAGCCAACTGTGAAGTGGCAGTTACATTCCAGTTGTTGCTATTTTATTAATGGTTCTAGAAAATACAAACATGGGCAGGAAAGGAAAGAGCATGTAGTCTGACGCCATGGAAGACCCTAAGAGGACAAGCAAATACGGAACGAGGAGACACAGCAGCTATTCGTGAAGCCAGTCAGAGGCCACCTGAAACATCACTGGGTCGAGGTGGAGCGCTGATGGGGGCCGAGGCCGGATCATGTCCTGTTACCTGACAGGTATAAGGCAGTGCGGGTGGGAGGGGCGTTTCTCATCCCGGGGGCTGAGGAGGGAGGGGGCAGTCGGCCTGCAGCAGAAGGACCACTTCAGGACACCTCCCCTTGGGTGGATCACCCCTCGGAACCCAGCTCGGCCACTGCACGCCTGGACCTCAGGGCCGGACGCAGGAGGTGGTGCCGGGAGCTGGACAGCACAGCCCCTCTCTGTCTCTCTCTCTCTCTCTCTCTCTCCTCCGACTCCACAGTGGAGTATAAGCAGCTCAGGGCCACGCAGGGGCCGCTCTGTGGTGGTTCTTCCATTGTTTGAGAATCAGGTGGACACTATGGGCCTCTCTTCCGGAAAACAACTTGGGACATGAAATTGTCACCTACAGTCCCAAAGGGGCTGCAGATGATGGAAGCACATCCACAGGGCAGCTGAGACCTGACTCAGCCACTCACCTTCTCTGCTAACACCAGTAGGCTGTGGCATATCCTCTCATCTCTCCGAATCTCACTCACTGGTTTAGTTAAATGCTGACCATAGATCTTGTTTTCTGAATACGTATGAAATTTCTAGAGTCCTTGTTACCTCCAAATCTGTGTCAGTTTGGAAAGTTAATTGTACAGTTATCGTGGTTGAAAAGAAAGTAAAATATAAACTATTTCAATATGGTAATGATAACATGAATATTATGACAGATTCTTTACATGCAAAGGACGCTCACAAACTTAAAAATATGTGTACCTCCCTAGAGAATACAATTTCTTCCATAAAATGCAAACGACTAAAAGGGAAGAAAATTAACTCTTTATATGTTTAATGATTTTATATGTATTATGAAAGTTTGTACAGCTATTATAATAAATATTGCCGTGTGTATAAACTCTATACTGTATTATCTTAGAAATACTGACCACCAGCTTAGCTTAAAAAAAAAATACTTGTACATGGACCCCAAGGTTTTGTAGGAGGTTCTAAATATGCAAATTTCTGATGTTCTGCTGCGTGGCCCTGGGCTCCACACACCCCCACGCAGTGGGGGAAGCGCCTGCCTCCTTCGTCCACCAACGTCTCTGACGCTCACATTGCCTCCCTGGACAGGGAATTTTGGTAGAAATGCCTTCTCCCAATAGGGGGCTGGTCGCATGCCCCATCTCGGCCCCCATCTCCCCATCTCCACCCGGCAGGAATGCGTGCCTGGCATCTCTCAACACCTCTCCTAACTTCACGTTTTAAAGACAAAACCCTCACAATTACCCAATAGCCCTTTTTCAGGGTCCTGCTTCTGCCCCACATTGACTCCTGGATCCCAGCTTCCTCTTGAGTCCCATGTCTGTCCGCAGCGGCACGTGCAAAGGAATTTTCTCCCTCCATGAGCTAATCATGCTTTCAGCGTTCACTACAGATTTATCTCCCACAGATAAGCAATTTTTACACTGATTGGAATATGTAAGAATTTCAAAAAAAGAATTTCAAAAATGGCTTATTCCTAATTCACATAGCACATATGGTGAATCCGTTTATGGTAGGCCTGGTAGAATCATCAATTTTGACATTCCATACTTAATATATCTAAACTTTCTATTTTTAAAGCTAAAAACTGTCATTTCTGAGGTCATCTCCCCACTCTCCTTTTATTTCTAGCATCGAGGCAAGCACTGAACTTTCTCTTGTGCTGCTCTGAGCACTTCACCGGTTCTCACCAATGTGTTCAAGTGCAGAAGCTGCGCAGCAGACAGCCTTGCTCGATTTCCAGAGCAAGATTCGGATTTATGTATCAAATAAATTCAATGTTCATCAATTGAAGAAGTATTTATTAGGCACCTACTTTGTGCCGGGAAAAGTAAAGTGACGAATTTCTACATGTTAAGAGCTGTCCGCATCCCTTAAAATTAACAAATTAACAGATACTGAAAATGTTAAAACTAATCATCTTACATTTGCATAGCTTTTCAATTTGCGTTTCAACTGACATTTCATTTGCAAAGGGATATTTTCTTTGGTTTAAGGAGAGGCTAAATGGCTTGCTTTACTGTCAAATTAGAGCTTAATATAAATCTTTAATCTTCAAATCTGTATCTTCGTACGATGTTACAGGTAAACATTAATGAACACCCACCGTGTGCCCTGGTCTCATGGACGCTCTGTCCGTTAATTCCAGCTCATGTCCGCGTCACCCTCTTCCACACCCACCCTGTCCCGCCAGTGCCCAGCTCACCAGCCGATCAACCGGGAAGGGGATGTTGTGGAAGAGCCATGGGAATTGGATTCAGGAAAACTTGTGGTTGGATCCCGGTTCTCCAGGGTTACCTTGCGTCTCTGAGTCTTGGTTTTTCTATAAGATGAGGCTAAGAATATTATTTCCGGAATTGCATTAGTTTTTATCTAGATTTACTCTGCAAGCATTCCATAAGTGCTAGCTTTCATACCGTAGATTTCAAGTTGTCTGTCTGAGGGATGTTGAGAGCTCAGTGACCAACACACTTCATGCACAGGTGACCACAGCAAGCCCACGAACAGCTCTGGCATCCAAAGTCTGGGGTCTTGACTCAGATTCCACCACTCCTAGGTGAAACAAAATAAATTAAAATTAATATCATGTGGATCAGCCAACAAGCTCCTCACCACGCCCTCTAACATTTTTAGGGAAAGGATTGTGCAAGAGAAAATGTTCCATGGAAAATTCCCACAGGTGGAATTACTTTAAAAGATGGACCTCAAACCCACCTTTTCTCTAAAATTAATTTTGGGAAAAATAAATATAAATCAAAGTACTATGTTGGATTTATTTGAGATATATATATATCAGTGATAGCAAGAAGGGATTATTATAATGTCATAATCATTGTCGATTAGTAGTTCAAGGAGTGACAAAATGAAAAAGGGAATTTAAATGTGTTTGGGGTTGTTCAGAGAATAGAAAGTAGACCTGTGGTCTAAAATCAGACAAAGTGAGGTATACATTAGCATGATGTGAAGACTGTCAAATAGACAAAACTAATGACAGATGACGTTGCTTTAAGACGTGATGACATCCCTGTTTGCAGAAACTATGCAAGGAGGCAACAGATGACTTTCTGTCAAGGATGCTGCAAGATCCAGGTTCTACGAATATTGGAAATAATTGCATATGGCACTAGTTATCTACCAATGCACTATAATAAAAAGTGAGAATTTGCATTGATGTCCTGGTTACCATTGTTACCATTACTACAGTTAGTGTTTTGTTTGAACAATAGTAATTCTGGGAATACCAGTTCCAGTTCCCTGGCCTGGAGAGTACCAACGGGTGGCTCAGGTGGGTGTGACCGTGGCAAGAGCTTGTGATCGCAGTTCCCTCCCTGACTCCCGGCTGAGAATAAGTGTCTGAATTTCCTCTTCTGAGAAAATGCAAATGACATGTTGTTGGTCCAAACGAAGCCGAAACGCAATAGAGAAAGAGGCTGAACTTCCTTGTTTTCCTGATTACAGGATTTACCAGTCACACTCACTATTTCCTTTCTAAAGGGAAAAGGTTTCCACAAAACTTTCATTCTTTTTTTTTTTCACATTTCCTACCTATGTGGTTATTTTTTGAGTTGTAAAACAAACTGATCCCAGCAGAGGCTTTTCTAAGTAAGACGTGCTATTCCCAAGATACACAAGCAGGTCTGCTCCAAGGCCGCTGTCGGAGGGAGGGATGCTAGGCGGTTCCCTTCCAACCTGTGCCCGCCATCCCCACCTGCCCCACGCCCCCCAGATCCTGGTTGTCAAAAATCCTCCAGATCCACAGATGAGGAGGCGTCCCCCTCCACCGCCTCCTCTGCACCCGCTGCCCCTCACACCAGCTCCCCCAGGCCGCCAACGCCCCCACAGTCTCCACTGTTGTTAGCTGTGGGTCGTCTCGTCCTTCCAGAACCCCCCTCTGGCTTTTCCTGTGGCCTTGCTTTGGATCTTCTCTCCCTCTGCCATTGTCACAGTGGCACTGAAGGCCACATCCATACTCTTCCTTTTTCATCCTCTTCTCACACATTCTTGACATCAACAACTTTAAATGTCTGTGTTTTTGCCATTCCCACAAACACTGACAGCCTCACTCACCTGAGCCCCACTTGCCCCTCATCAGCTCGTCAGTGTGCCCCCAGGACACCTCAGAGCCACGTCCCCCAGGCCTTTACTGAAGCTCTTCCCTCCCGTGGCCCCTGGCCTGCCCGGCACGTTCCAACTTTCCTCTGTGTCTTCTCCGATACCAGGCTTTCCCCGTCCACGTCCCCCGGGGCAGGACCTCATGCACCTTTGCCCATGTGTGAATCACCTGCTCTGCTAGATGGTGAGTGAGCTGCAGGCGGCCAGGACGCGCATCTTACAAATCACAGCATTTCTCCCGGGTCTGAGAAATCCGGGTCTGAGAAATAGTTCAGAAAGAAGGTAGGGAGGTCTCAAATTTATAGGTCATGTGGGGTTTGGCTAGAAGCTTTTGGTACAGCTCTTGCCAAATTCTCCTTTAATCTCTGCGTGAAACCACATGTGAGAAAAGGAGGGTGAAACTACCGGTACAAAGAAACAAAATGACAAACACTCTGCAAAGATGTCTATGGTGTGGATGATCCTTCTTCCAGCTACAAGGCCAACAGAAATGGAAAGAAGGGAAAAAAAAGATGTACTACTCTTGTCCCATGAAACAGGTCAACCCCACTCATCTGAAAAAATAAGAAAACAATTCATTGCTAGCCCAAATTGTGCTTTCTGAATCAGACACTTGAATCAGGAAAAGAACTTTCCAGGAACTTCTCAGTTGAATATTCATGCTGTTTTTAAATAGTCCAAACATTGAGACAATAACATACACACAGAAGCCATCGATAACATACACTTTTTTATTTATATTCGCTCGGAGACTATGCCAGCAATCACGAAGCAGGGAGGAGGTGTGGAGATGTCGCGTCTTAGAAGGGGCAGCACCAGCACTCAAAGACAAACGTTCATATGCAGCAAGAGGAAAAAAAACAGGACACGATGTTCACATGGGTTCTCAGGAATAGGGAGATTATTTTTCTCTTTTATTCATGGTGTATTTCTCAACAATTTTCTTTAATGAGCTTTGTATTACTTTAAAATCTGAGTCAATGTGTTTTTAAATTTTTATGAATAAACAGAATGCTGCTGAAAAAAAAAAAAGAGAGGATGTTCACATTTAAACCTGAAATTTGAAGACCCAAATCTTTTAACTGCAATGAGCACTTTGAAAACCTTCCTCCTGCCCCAAATCCTCATTCCTCTTCCTACAACCTGCGTGCCCGCCCACAGCTGCCTGCCTTCCTAGGAGATAAGATTTGCTGGAGCGGGCGGAGCGGCAGGGAAGGGAAAATGTTAGGAGGTATCGATTGCAATTAACTTTGCCACCGATCGCGGTGTGGCGGCAGGTGAGTCACTGCGGTTTAGTCAATGGGGTGAGACTCTCAGAGATTAATGGAGGTTGTCAGCATGATGGGGACTCGGGCCCAGAGGGTCACATAACTCCATTTTTCCCACTCTGAAAGTAAAATTATCAGGGAGACGGGGAGAGGCATTATGAGAATGAAGAGCGTGATCAATGCCACTGATCGTATTTCCACCCCAGCCACCTTGGCTGAGCCCAGAAAACGAAATAACGCTCCTGTTACTGACGTCCCAAGGCGCACAGCCTGCATGTCTTCTGCAGTGAGATGTGATTGCCAGATTCCGTTCACTGCCTGCGGGGAGCTCTTCCTCCCGGCTCTCGTTGTTGAGGGGAACACGGTCCCCTCTCACCGGCTTCCCTTCACTGCATGCTTCCGTGTGGATTTCATGAGCCGCAGAAGTAACGGCCACAGTCACCAGAGAAAGGGTGTAGGGGGAGCTGCCCCCACCCCTCCGCATTCCACTCTGAGCTGCCCAGGCAGGACCACGGCTCGGCCACGTCGGGATGGATCTGATAGGAGTCATTCCTCCTGGGAGTCCGAACAGAACCGGGAGGTAGGAGATAACCTCGTGCACCTCTTCCTCGACATCCCTTCATCTCTCCTGGTAACACACATCTCCCTATTGATCAGCTCTTGTGAAAGGCCACCAAGGTAAACTTCGTAATTCTTTGAGCTGATTAAAGAACGACGAAATCAGAAGGTTAATAGCAGCGATGCAACGAAAAGGACGATTCCAACGGGCGAGCTCATGCGACGTTGCAAGCAGCAGAAAACGTCAGGAAATAAAGAGAGTTCGGGGCAGGTTGATGAATTCAACTTAACTTTAGTCTAACCAGCCAAGTCTCCCAAAACAGGCCTTTGTAGCAGGGAATTTGAGTTCCCCTAAATCAATATGTTTTCTCAGGGACTATGGTGCCCTCATAAATCATCATTTGCATGACATATGTGTGCTAATAAATCTACCTTGAAGAGAGAGAGAGAAAGGAAACTGGTTAACAATAAACCACAGAGCTAAGCCGTAGGGAAAATGACATAAAACCCAGGTTTCTATGGACACGCAAATTTGTGCGGCTGCAGTCTACTTAAATGCGTTTTCTCCCCTGGGTGGCGGCAGACTCAGGTCAGCGCAGAAGGAATCTGCTGGAATGCAACCTCCCGTGGGGACCAGCCGAACTGCGCTGTCCGTGTGAGGCAAGACAAGGAGAAAGCAAGGCTCTGGGACAGCCAATGGTACGCCCGTTTGTCTTGGACCCTTCTCAATTATTTTTCCTAAAAGGACAAAAATGGAGCAAGTTTATTTAGTGGTTTGGAGGAGATGCATTACTCAACAAACTAAAAATTTCCTTCTGAACCTCAAATGATGGCTCAATAACCAGGAACATTCCTGCCATGTCTGCATGAAGTTGAGAAGCCAAACGGGGCTGATGAGTTAGTGATGACGTTAAAGGCATCTTAGTAGTTCACTAATTTTATTTGCTCGTTTGTAGAACAATAGTTTTATCCTTTCCTGTGAACTGTTTCACATCAAATGTAAAGAATTATTGAAAAAAATAGTGAAAAAAGTATGAGTTGCGAAGCCACGCAGACCTGGTGTGGGATTCTTATACCACCCTTTATGCCCTTATGCCCATAACGTAGGCATTGGTCTCCTGACCTCTGCCACAGGGAGAGTGAGGCTCACTCCCCAGGGTTATTGTAAGGATGAATTAAGATTACATATGTATGATAGTTAACTTTAGGTGTCAACTTGACTGTGTTAAGGGATTCCCAGATAGCTATTAAAGCATTATTTCTGGGTGTGTCTGCGAGGGTGTTTCCAGAGACATTGGCATTTGAACCAGCGGACTGAATGAAGAAGATCCGCCCTCCTCAATGTGGGTGGGTGGGCACCATCCCACTGGCCCTGACTGAACAGAAAGGTGGAGGAAAGGCAAATGCTCTCTCTCTTTCTCCTGGAGTATGGACACCCTTCTCCTGCCCTTGGACATCAGAACTTTAGGTCTCCAGACTTTGGACTCTGGGACCAGATCACCCTCCTGCCTCCCCCAGGTCTTCATGCCCTTGGCGTCAGACTATGAGTTACACCATTGGCTTTGCTGGTTCCAAGGCTCTCGGACTTGGACTGAGCAACCAGCTTCCCTGGTTCTCAGTTTACAGGTGGCCTGTTGTGGGGCTTCTCGGCCCCTGTGATTATGTGAGCCAACTCCCCTAAAAATCCCCTCTCATCTCTCTCTGTCTATTCATCCAACTAGCCTATTGGTTCTGTTTCTCTGAAGAACTCTGACTAATACAATATGTTAATTTTTAAAAATACACAGAACGAGACAACTCCCAGGTGCTCAATGATGTTCATTTTTCTTTTCGTCTTTAAATTTAAAAATTTTGTAAATCTGGCAGCTACCAGAGAAATTACCTATTCTGATACCCTGCATTTTACAAACGATTGAAAGACGTACTCCTAATTTCTAACTCAAGATCCGTCCAAAGTAAATCTTTCTTTTTAAGAAACGGTTGTTGATTTTGTTTCTGTCTACCAAACAACACTGACTTATAGCTGAACATTGGAAAAAATCAAAAATAAAGTCACATGAAAAATAGCAAAAATCACCATAACACTTGCACTCAGAGACTAATACAGTCATGCTTCGGTGTGGGAAATGGAGAGTCATCCCATACCAGTTTCTAACAGTGTGTTTGGGAAATAAACGGCCTTCTTCACATGCAATAAAAAAGCCAAACAAAAATCCATTTTCCTTTTCAGATGCTGGGTGTTCTGTCTTTCATCTCATCCCTTCTGGACAAGACATCTCTTAAAAACGGTTACCTTTGTTTTCATGTGTGGAAGCAGAGCAGCTGTCCCCACCACCTGTCCCTCTGGACAGACAGGAGCAAAGGCCACTGCCCGCCAAGTGCTCCACAAGTGGACTCAGCTCTAAGTTTGGAATTAATAAAGTTTTCAACTCAACTATTATTTTATTACATGGTGGAAAATATGCATTGATATAACTGCCCAAAACTTTAAATTGTTTGTCCTCGTGAAAAGCCAAGTTTAAAATACGAGTAATTGGCAAGAAGGAATCTCCTGATAAAAAGCATGTGTTGAAAAGAAAACAAAAACAGAGTGTGAGCGCATGTTTCCACTCCGGGTTTGTGGACTAATAATTTATCTTGATCTATACTATAAATGAAGCTGCAACATCGCCATGTTTACCTAAAGAGAATTTGGCCCAATTGTAGAAAATGATAGGCTTAGGTCACACAATTACACATAATCATGTCTTTTGTATGTGTATGCCTGTATCCATGGGGGTATGTGCACATGTTCAACATGCAAACACGTATGTGCACTTGTAGATTTAGATGTGAATATGTGCGTGTGTGTGTCCATACCAAGAGACAGAGAGAGATTTGATACACCTAAGACGACACTGAGAGCTGGTCTGAGGCACAGCCGTGGCTCCAAGGATTGGAGGAAGATGGTGCTTCCCCTAAGGTGATACCTGTACCATTCATCATGTGCCAGCTATGGTGCTACAAGATTCCCAATCCTCACAAAAATCCTAATAAATTGCTCTCATTAGCTTCATCTTACAGGCGGAGAAACAGGCTCAAAGCGAGAATTCAACATATTGACACTCAACTAGAAATTAAACCCAGCTCCGCATACATTCAAACATTCTTCTTTTTTTCTCCTTCCCTCTTCTGTCTCTTGAAGAGTAGGCGGAGTTTGAGAGGGAGGGGAAGGAGAGCTTTCGACCAGGTGAATAAATGAGCAGAAGCACTTAGTCTAAAAGGGACTGGGAAGTGAAGAAAACCTATTGAATCCCACAGTGCATGCTCTAGTAAGTTCATGTCTGTGGGCGCTTCTTGGAGTTATCTATTATTTAAAGGGCGTGGAAGGAAATCCACCTTCCTTTCCGCCCAGCAATGGTTCCCCTACCCATGCGACACCCAGGAAGGATCGTTTTGTTAATATCTTTCTCTCCAATATGAAAAAGTTATTTTTAGTCTCCATCATGTAACAATCTGTAATTATCATTTCCTTGACTCGTTCTTTACTTTTAAAACAAACAACGATTTAAATAGGAGAATACATTTTGAATTTAGAAGTACACAAATCTAGTAAGAGATGTTGTATATAAACTAAATTCTGTGTTTGCCAAATGAAAACATTACACCTCGGGGTTTATACCCAATCACACTCTTTTAAATGTTCCACACTAATAGGAATCCCCAATGCTCCGACAGAAAGAGAGAATTGAAGACACTCAAGGTTCTTTTTGTCCTTTTTCCAGTCACTATGATAGCTCCTAGATTTAAGTCTAAATCTATTGCTTAAAGACAGAAACAAGTAGCACCCCAGACGTAAGATACACCAATTGCATCTGTAGCAAGCTTGTCTCATCCCGCAGCCTTGGGAGCCCACGCAGACGGAAAGCGCGTAGCCCACCCGTGTGGGGCAGAGCCCAGAACGGGCACTCCGGGTCCCATCCAGGGACGACTGCCCAGGGCTGTCTTCTTTCCTCACTCCAACCCAGCTTTCTTTTTTTCCCTCTGCTATCTACAAAAATACAAAGAGGAAAGGTATTTCTTTGCAGGTGTCAATGCCAAACCATCGTCTGTGTGGGGGGAAATTGGGTCTCTTGATACTCTCTTCAGCTGTCACACTGACGAGGTGATATGACCCACCCAGGACCTTGTGGCCGGTGAGTATGGAAGACAAATTTGAAACCCTAGGACTGCGCAATTCCAAAACCTGTACCCTCAGCCCCTCAAAGCTCCTGCAGTCACTTACTGGGAGGAAAATTAGAATATATATAGCACAACCATGCTGCAAAGAGGCTCAAACGCAGACTGGGTTTGGACTTCACCATAGCGCAGGTGGTCGGGACAGCAGAGAGGGAAGAATGGGACCCCCTGCAGGTGTCCAAAGCAGGCTCAGGTCTAAGAAAGACTAGCCCAGCTATGGGGCGCAGGATGAACTAAAGAAAAAAAATCACTACTATGAGAGGGATAGAGTGATCTTTCCTGGGGTTTTCTGGAAAAATAAAAGTAGTTATTATTTTGCTTATAAAAGACAGATGAATATTACCTCAATAGTCAGGGATTGCTTTGGGCAATGAAAAACATTATTAAATGTCTTCCACTCTCTGTTAAATTTTTACTCATGCCTGACTTTCTGTGATTTACTGGTCCTCCCAAGGAAAGCAATGAAGTCAATTAGACTCTTGTTTGCTGAAAAATAAATGCCCATCAGGTGTACAGAATGGCTTCACTCTAACTGACGTACCTAGCGCCCCCCTCTCCCGCTGGAGTGGGCGACCTACCAGTCTTGCCGGGAAAGCACACGGTGCATGGAGCGCCAGTCCCTCTGCGCTCCTCCAGCCCTCGCTGAGACCTCCACTCCGCATGTGGAGGGGTGCTCCCTACACTATTTTATGCTGATGATTTTTCGTTTCTACGTTGTCTGTATTTGCCAAAAGGCTTCTTTGCTTAATTAGGGAAACAGGTTTGGGGAATAAAATTGCATGAACCAACAGAAAATGATTGCATTTCAGATGCAGGGTTTTAGGAAAACTGCCTGCTCATCTCTCTCTTTGGCTTCTTACCCCCGGCAGCCCCATGCCAATACGTGTCCACCGGGAAAAATATTTTAACAGACAGCAGGTAATTAAGATGTGTTTTGGCATCAAGTGAAAGTTCCACGTGATTTGTTGCAGTAGAATGCGTTTGGAAGCATTCCCATGCGGTATCAGAACCATCCAGGACCATCAAGTAAATTTGAACATCAACTTAAAATTGAAAAAAAAAATCATAGTATTTTAAGGTGAAAAACAACCTTTATAATTTAGTTTAATCCCTTGTTTTACAGGTGAGCAAACTAAGACACGGGGAGGTCAGTGGGCGCGGCCCGGAACTCGTCAGTGCCGGGGCAGAGATGAAACCCAGATGCCCGGCTCCTGCCTGCGGCCAGCGCCCGTCGCACGGATGGGGAGCAGAATCTTTGGTGTTTTATTTCACAGTTATAACACATATATAAAATATATAATATTTATATATTTAAAATGACCTTAAACTTGTTTAAGGAAAAAACCATTTTCTCTAGGAGCATAATTACCTTCATAAACTCACCACATAGTGTTAACATAATCCGATAATATTAGTATAAAATTAAGCTAGTTAATCAATAAATAAAATGGTACTTAAAAGTGGAGAAGCGAGAGAGGAAGGAGAATCAACGTAGGATGCGGAATCATTTCATTCTTTCATGTATTTATTTATTCCGCAGACACAGACCTATGGGTTTTCCATTTGTTGACAGTGAGGTGAGAACTGTGCTAAGCCCACGTTTAACCAGGGAAACATGGCACGGAGAAAAACGCCCAGCACGAGCGATGGCACCACAAGGGCCGTGGTCCCAAAGTGCTGCGGGAACAGAGAGGAGAGCCCGGCCCAGAAGGCATCTGCTGTAAGGAAATACCTCTGCTGGTTTGTCAACCGCTCAGATCTACGGTGCAAACATCCAACAGGCACCTACTACTTGCCAGATGCTAAACGCAGAAGATGAGTGAAATGCAGTCTCTGCCCTCGTAGGCTTTACAGTCCCACCAGGGAGGTGGAGACACGAAGGTAAGGTGGACGCCTCTTGCCTCCTCGGAAGAAGCAGTGTGCAGCACCACCCGAGAGAGAGTTCCAGAAACACTGCGTGGCAAAGCAGCAGCCTCGGTCAGCCAGGTCGTGCCTGCTTCTTCTCGAGGAAGAAGGACAGAGCAAAGGGAACTGCAAGACGTTCAGGAACTCTGGGACGCAAAAGGCGAGGCCGGAGTGTGGGCAGGCACCCGGGACACAGCCGCAGCCAGGGAGGCAACGGACATTGACAACTTGACACGATCGCACGGTGAAGGGACAGACTTGGGGAAAAGGCAAGACAGACTCCAAGATGGGAGTTTGGGGGAACAAGTTGACATTGAGAAAGTTCAAGCAAGACAAGGTAAACTGTGATCCAGGGTGGTGTCAACAGAGATGGGAAGGAAAGCAGAGATTTTAATTGAAAATTTGGTAGCCCAGGAAGGAAACAGGAACTAAGAAGCTCCGCTAGATTTCTCACTTGAATAATTAGAAGGACGTTGGCATCATCAACCAAGATGGTCAAAAAAATAGTAGATTCAGAGCTAAGATAAAGGGTCTAGTGATTAAATCATGCTACAGAGCAGTATTTGGGATTTAACGTGATAAATTAAAGAAAAAAAGGTTGGCAATGTAAAACGTTGTATTCATTTACTATAAACAGTTATTATTATCAAGAGTAGTAAGGCTGATAATGAATCCTGACAGTTGTCAAATGAAACGTTTTTCCCAGCATCCCTACGAGCGCCCGGTCCCCCTGGACGAGGCGCTTCCCAGCCCCGGAGGCGTCGTCACAGAAGATCATTGGCGACAGTGGATGAGAAGAGTCGGGGCCGCACGTTTTACCGCTGTGAACTTCGGTGTGACGTCCGCGTCCGTAAGCCGGCAGCACCTGTGTGACTGAGTCATGGAAGCCCTCAGCCCGCTCCCCTGCTTTTCATAACCCAGGTTCCCCAGGACACAGGACCGGGCGGCAGGACAGACGCTCCAGCTGCTGCCAGCCCTGCTACAACCTCAAAATGAACTGTCTTCCTGAGCGAGTCCCAGATGTCATCACGACTTGTCCTATGCAGGCTCCCAATCTTCTGGCTTTCCCGTGGCGCCCACCACCCTCTGTGCTGCCTCTGGCTCCCGGTGAGGATTTTTGTTCTGATATTTCGCAGTCATTCAGCCTGCGTTTACCTGTAGCCTCTCATCCCACTCAGCCAGGAGTCGGGAGGACAGGCGAGCTCTGCGACCACTGCTGACCGGGGCAACACCGGCTCTTTCTGTAGACCAGCACACACGCCTGCCTCGCCCTTCACCTGGAGTGAATGGGCTCTTTCCCCCAGGCGCCGTCCATCTCCACCACCAGGCCACCATGACCACCGGCTCCTTCTCACCCCCCTGAATTCTAAATCTGTCTAGACCACGCTGCAACTCCTGCAGGGCTCTGCCCAAATACTTCAGTGAGGCACGCACTGACCACCATTTAAAAAATTGCAGCCCCCCTCTCCCCAACACTCTGCCTTTTCTCCTTACCTTACACTTTTCCATACCACTTAGCACCCGTTAACATGTCTCTACAAATTTAAATTATTTATTACTTTACTGTGTGCACCTCCTCTTAGAAGGTACCAACCCCAACAAGAGCTGGGGTTGTTCCTTTCACTGCAGTAACACCAGTGCCAAGAACAGTGCTTCAAATAATAGGTGGATGCTCAAAATTTGTTGAATGAATATGCCACCTGGCAAAGATGGAATAGAGCCCCAGCAGTGACAAATACCTGAAATATGTATGTATGTTTCTATCTATAGCATCTGCGAGTTCACAATTGGCCTTCAAGTCCATTGTCTCATGGATTCCTTAAGCCCCCATTGGGTAGGCTGCTTGTCACAGCCCCACCAAATTCCCCGAATTTCCCCGGGCTCCAAAGCTCCGAAGCAGGATTTGGAGGAGCCACAACTTGAATTCAGCTCTTGCAAATCCTGTCCAGGATTCTTGGTTTCATCAGTCCTGCCCCAGGTGATTTTGCAAACATTGCGCAGCTAATTAATCAGCGGCAGGACGCCAGCGCCTGTCCACGCGCGCTTGTGCGAGTTCATCCTTCCAGGCTGCTTTTCAGCGGACTCAGAACTCTCTAGTCCAAAGCTATTGCGGGTGAGTGATAGTTTCCAGAAAATGCTCTGACCAAACACTTGGGAAACACGAGATAAAAGTAGGTGTTATTTGAAATTAAGAGTTATTTTTGATGGCACACCAGTTGTAAGTTTAACACCATCTAAAATATAATTTATCACTACTACGCAATATCAAAATTTGTGGTTAGGGAAGCCGGTGCCACACATAACATTGCTAAGATGTGTGTCTGTTTATTTTTTAATGTCTTCCATGAATCCTCAGTAGTAAAACTTGACTTTCCTGCGTGACCCTGCTTGCTACCTGGGACAGCTTCCGCAGCCCATTCCAGCCAAATGTCTTTCACAACCAGATCTTGATCCAAGGGAATGGGAGTGGCAGGTTATTAAAAAAAAAAAAATCTTAACATTATGCTTATTTTTACCTTTGCCTATTTCACACACATTGCCTCTGTCCATTGGAAGAGGAAGGTTAAATCTTTTTAGCGAGCTAAGATAAGAGTGCTTGAAACAGATTATTCAGCATTTTAATTTATGGGGTGCTTGGCCGGGATGAAAAGATGTATCTTTTCTGCCTGGACTCTCTCATGCCAGGACACCCTAGCACACAAGATGTTACGTCTCAATCGGATTCTTCTCCTAAAACCCGTTAATAAATTTTTTTTGAAGTCATGGACATAGATAGGCTTGTGTGGTCTTTTTATAGTTTGCTGTAAAAGATTTTAGTTGTCTCTTCAATCTTTTTCCTGGTCTTTCCATTTCTAATTTCAAGGTTTAAAAGTTACTTTTGAGAGCCGAAAGAAAACACAGTTAAGCTGAGGATGAATGAAAGGAGAGATAAGGTACTGTAAATATAAATGATCGCCAGGTTAAGGCCGGCGGGCTTTTCTCTTGTTTCAGCAGTTTACGGCCTCGCTGGATAAAGACAGTGTCCTCCTGTACACGCCGCCCAAGCGGGTGTTTTTATGCGGCCCTTTCACCGAAAGCACAGGAACTGCACACGCTTCCCAGGAAGCGTCCTCCACGGCTTTCTCACACTGCTAACGAGCCGGGGGCAGCCTGTCCTAAAAAGAGCAGTGACGTGTGTGTGTGTTCATGTGTGTGCGTGTCTGTGCATGTGCGTGTGTGTGTCTGTGCATGTGTGTGTGCGTGTGTGTGCATGTGTGTATGTGTGTGCATGTGCGTGTGTGTGCATGTGCGTGTGTGTGCATGTGTGTATGTGTGTGCATGTGCGTGTGTGTGTGCATGTGTGTGTGTGCATATGTGTGCGTGTGTGTGTGTGTGTGCGTGTGGAGAACAGTGTGCTGACTTCCATTAGGCCGCTCCTAGCCGGTTATGGCTCTGCCTACGAGGTGTGATGATTACAACCTACACAGCCAGGAGGAACAGACAGCCTTCAGTGCAGACAGCTGCTGACAGCAGCGACGACACCACGGGGGTGTGCGCAGAGCAGACCTGTCGTGTTGGGAGCAGCCTTGTCCTGCGCTCAGCAGCGGCGGAAGCCCAGGTAAGTCAGGGTGACTCACGGAAGTAGAGACGAGGAGATCCGCGTGTTCTGAGCACCGCGTGGCGGGCTCTGTTGGTGCACGTCACTCACAAGGCTAGAGCTGCTGTCGCTCTGGGGCTGTGCGCAGAGGCCCCCTGCCTCCCTGATCTTCGATCCCCAGGGCTCTCCATGGCGGCGGGTGCATGGCTGACGCCGCATGCTGCCGCTTTACAAATGCTTCAGCAATGAGTGACCTCCGGCTTCACAGCTGCGAAAGCAGAGTTGCCCACACAATTGGTAAAACAGGACAGGAAAAGACCCCAGTGGTGACTTCTGAGCAAGGTGGGTCATTGGATTAAAGGATGCTGTAATCTCTAGTGTCTGTGTGTGGAGAATCACAGAACTTTGACACGTTCATGGTGAACTTGAAAACAATCTTCTCATTTCTTGGATAAAGAAATGGAGACTGAACCGTCTGAGCTCACGTGGCGGGTGAAGGGGGCAGCGGCAACACAGCCCAGACGCCAGCTTGGCGCTGCAGCCCCCCACCCCGCACACACCGCGGATTCTGACGGTGGCCGTCCCTCCCAGGGCACGCTGGGTGATACCTTAGGCACGCTCGTCGGCATCACAGACCACAGCCTGCAGACAGCCGGTGCTCAGAACTTCTTAACAAATGAATAAATGAAGACGTGGATGGATGGAAGCACGGACAGGTGGATGCACAAATGATGAACATAAATATAAATGAAGTTGGGTCCTAAAACTTATAAAATCTTATATAGCAATTCACCAGAAACACTTGTCAAATAAAATAAGACTTAGCCAAAATATTTCCCTCAGCGCTCACCTGCAGAAACCAGGCGGCGAGAACAAGGACTTCACCGCCCTCGGATACGGTGCTTGGCCCGGCTCTTTCTCACCAGCACGTTAAACACACGAAGAAAGAGACGCAACGAGCGAGGAGTCGTGCAGCTAATGGGTGGTACGACCGTGCGCCTCTCTGGGCACACGCTCGGGGACGCAGCAGCCACTCCCGCAGGCTCTCGCTCGTTTGTAAGAACGCGCGAGGAGCAGAACGCGACGCGCCCCGCAAAGCCTCCAATTAAAAGCCTTCTCGCTGTACGTCAAGGGCACTCAAAACCTGGTACACACGAATGCGACTACTTGACATCAGCACATGCCCCTCCCGCGCAGTCGGCCCCACCTTCGGAAGTCTTCTCGAACGTCTCTTTCCTCCGCCAGTGTCGAGCTGACATCTTCTCTGTGTAGAGTATGCCGACAAGTCCAACTTGTCCTTGAAAATCTTTTCTCTCTGCTTTGCCCATCGCATCCTTGAGCCTGTCAGTCTCCTGCTCAAAATCCTTTGGTAGCTGCCCGTTGCCTGTAGGAGCACACAGACACATCCCGCAGAGTACAAATTGCAAGAAACAGCCCAGGTTTTTTCTTTATTGGAGAGATATCATATCAAAGAAATTGCAAGCATAGACTATGAGCCAATGTGCCTGATTTCAATTCTCAGTTCTGGGCCGGGCATGGTGGCTCATGCCTGTAATCCTAGCACTCTGGGAGGCCGAGGAGGGAGGATCGCTTGAGGTCAGGAGTTCGAGAACAGCCTGACCAGGAGCGAGACCTTGTCTCTACTAAAAATAGAAAAAGAATTAGCCAGTCAACTAAAAATAGAAACAAAAAATTAACCAGGCATGGTGGTGCATGCCTGCAGTCCCAGCTACTCAGGAGGCTGAGGCAGGAGGATTGCTTGAGCCCAGGAGTTTGAGGTTGCTGTGAGCTAGGCTGATGCCACGGCACTCACTCTAGCCTGGGCAACAAAGAGAGATTCTGTCTCAAAAATAAATAAATAATAATTTTTAAAAAAAAAATCTCAGTTCTGCTGCTTACAAGCTATGTGGCCTTGGAAAAATTATTTGCCCTCTCCTGGAGAATGAGGTGAAAATAGTTCCTACCTCTTTGGTTCTTGTGAGGATAAACAGGGTCAGTGTACTTCAAGTGCTTAGAAACACGGCCAGGCTCATACGCACTGGTGTTTTAGTATCAGTGATGGTAGCGCTGTGGTCACAGTAGCTCTCGATGAAGAAAAGTTCATCCACTCTGAGTTCCCATCTGCCGGACTAACAGAAGTTTCCATCTTGGTGGTTCCCAGGGCTCCCTGCCACAAGTGGGGTTTTGTGGAGATCCTGGGATTATGCATCTAACAGAGTGTTAGGACCCTGGACATGAGCTCTGCTAATGTGCTCACAGGTCCACCTCACTTGGTCCCTCAAAGCCTGGACATCCACTGCATTGGCCCTTGGCTGGCTGGAGCACCTGGGTTTGGCTGAGGCTACAGGCCTCAGCCCCACCCCCGAATGTCTAGTTTCCCTCAGTGTCTGTTCCACAGTGTCAGCCTTGTCTCAAGGTCAGCCTCCCCCTGGACACTCAGGACTCCCCCCCTAGGGTTAAAACTCGATTTTGCTCAAAGCTGTTTTTATTCAAAGACCTATTTGTCCATGTGAGAAACTTAGGTGCAAAGTGGAAAGAAAAGAAAAAGTTGCTTTCATTATTTTGGATTAAGCAAAATGCAAATTTGTTATCTCAATAAACTATTTGGCCCTTTGTAGCAATGCCTGGGTGAGGTTCCTGCTACTTCCTCCAACACCCTCCCGCCGCACCAGGTTATCTGGCCTCCCTGAGCCCTATGGGTCTGCACCCAGCTGTGAGTCTCGCTTCCTTCCATGTCTTGCCTCCCACTTTGTGGCCAGTGAACTCCTGGCCATGCTTCAAAACCTTCAGCAAATTCCCCATCCTCTGGAAAAAGTGCCAAAATTTCTTCCTACAGAATTATTTCCTTCCTATACCTACACTCACCTCCAAGATTCCTAGTAGCCAAAGCAATAGGAAACTTCCACAGGTTACATGACTCTCACTGTCCAAACAGAGCCAGTGAGGGCCTGTGAGAAGCACTCTCGTGACTGCAGGGCCAGCTTCTCAGGCACCTCTGCACCTAGCACTGGCCAGGGTAACAGCCAGGTCGGATGTCCCCTTTGCTCTTAGTTAGTAGCTGACAAAATCAAAACCCTGGCCTCAGCGTGCAGCTAAACTTGCTTATAAATCCACTTTTTCTGTCACTGCAAATAGAAATTCCAAACATTCAGTTTTCACAGCGGTGAAAATCTCTGTCCGATTCCCTTCCTCCCTTCCCAGCCTGGCCCCTCCTCTGCAGTCCAGCCCAAGGAGGCTGCCGTTGGCGGCTTCTTCTGTGCATCCTTGAGACCACAGGCGGGAAGGCAGATAGGAAGCCTCCATAGATAAATGGTAATGTCCCTGCCCTCCCCTCTAGCCAAACAGCACGGTTACTCTGTCACCTTCCCCAGATTGCTCTATTATTGCTGCTGTTCCGGGCCAGGGTGGTTTTGTCCTTTAACAGCCCTAATAAAGAAGACCCGGTCTGGGCAGGAGGGACAGGGAAGTTTTGCCCTGCCAGGGGCCCCTTGTGGTCCTTTCCCAAACGGGGGCTAGTTCTGACCTTGCAGGAGCTGCTTCGACTTGAAAGGTTCGGGATCCGGATAACTGGATAGCTTTGCTGTACCCTGGGGCTCTCATTCCAGCCACTGCGCTGCCAGATCACAGGAGAACACCGCAGGTAAAACAAAAGGTCTTCTTTTTCCCAGTATTTGTCCCCAGGAGTCTAGTAAATGACTCACATCCCCATAGAGTAGGAACAATCGCCCCTACATTTTCATGCACGCAACAGTCTAGACGGAGCTCCCACTTAATGTCCACAGCGATCCTGTGGGTCAGGCGGGGAAGTGCATCTGTCCCCACGCCAGAGACAAGGAAGCTGAGGCTGCAAGTGGCTAGGACACTTGTTCACGCTGATACACGAAATAATGCAGTAGCTTGGAAGAAAAAATGGGTTGTCTTATATTTAATAGGTCCTGGCTTTGTTTTTTTTTTTTTTAATTACACAACCTTGAAACAAAAATAACTTTCTTCCCTGTGTAAATGAAATTATTTTATGAAAATAAATTATTATAGTGGTGATAGTTACCTATGTTATAAGTGCCTAGTGCAAAACAGGTACAGTATTTACCTTGTTTCTATTTCTTGGAACATTCTAGAAGGTGATAGTGGAATCTGCATTTTATAAAGTAAGACATTATGTCTCAGAGAAGTAAAGCAACATGCTGAAAGTCACAGAGCCAGCAAAGAGACAAACTGGGATTACAAAACAGCAACTCAGCTCCTCCTGCCTCAGGCAGGCCCTGCTGTGTGCCAGGCAGTGGACAAGACCCAGGGCAGGGGTTCCATGGCCCCTTGGACACCTGCTGGCCGTGCGGGTTTCCTAACTTAGCTGAGTGCACTTTCTCCTCTATTAAGGGGACAGTAATGTCTCCCCCAACTACCTTAAAAAATTATTTCAAGGGCTAAGTCCATCCATTCAACAAATGTTGCTTCAGTAAATTTTTCTTAAGTGCCTACTATGTGCCAGCTGCTGTTCTGGGCTCTGGGAGTACAGTACTGGACAAAACTGTCAAAGACCCTGCCCGCCTGGAGTTCATGTCCTAGTAGATCAAATAAGAGAATCACTATAAAAATCTTATTGAGATTCACATTTTCCATAATAGCCAAAAGGTGGAAATGACCCCAGTGTCTACCTATGGACTAATGGATAAACAATATATGGTCATTCATACAACAGAATATTTTTCAGCCTTAAAAAGGAAAGAAATTCTGCACATACTATAAAGTATATGAATCTTGAAGACATTGTGTTAAGTGAAATAAGCTAGTCACAAGAAGACAAATACTGTATGAATCCTTTATATGAGGTCCCAGAGCAATCAAATTCATAGCGATAGAAAGTAGAACGGTGGGTGCCAGGGGCTGAGGGAGGGGTCGTGGGGATCTGGTGTTTAATGTGTGCCGAGTTCCAGTCGGGAAGATGAAAAGAAGTCTGGAGGTGGAGGGTGGTGATGATTGCGTAACAATGTGGATGCACTTAATGACACAGAATTGTACACTAAAAAATGGTCACGATGGTAAATTTCATGTTACGTATATTTTACCACAATTCAAAAAATGTTGTTGATGGTCTAAAGCATTTCAGACCAACTACTCTGTTCCCTGAATAGATATCTATCTTTTTACTGGAAAAACTCTTTTTTTCACCACCTTTGCCAATCTTAGCTCTTCTTCAAGACCCAGCTGAAATGCTACCACGTTTATAAACCTTTCCTAATCTCTCCAGTGAAAGTGATCTCTTCCTGACTTGATTTACTGAATGCCATATTCCCGGACTTCTTACAACCCCCTTGAGGGTGAAATCCCAGTCCGTTACATGTTCTAACTCTACAGCACCTAGTATGGGATTTTGCACATAGAAGGTCCTGGATGTTCAAAGGGTGAGTTAAAAAAATGAACAAATAGAACTTCTCCGCCATGTCTTTTTGATACATGAGACTTCAAGAATCCCGACAGCATCGTCAAGCTCAGTGAAGCCTTTCCACATGGACATGACCTAAAGTCAAGGGGGCTGCTATTTAAAAACAGATCTGACCTTTTGCTGAGGAACTACTTCAAGAACGGTGCTAGGTACTTCCTACCTACTGAAGCATCACAGCTACTTGCTGGAATCTGTAACGTTACTTCCTGTTCTACAACTGCACACAAAGGCTTGAGGACATTATTAGTTTTACCCAAAGTTCCAGAGTTTACCAAAGTAAATGGCAAAGCTGGGGTTTGAATCAAGTGACCCCACTGTATTTTGAACTACTCTCCCATATTGCCTATTCTACTTCATAGTTATTGCCGATAAAATAAAGAAAGTGTACCTGTTTGCCATACGGTTGGCATCTCCAATGGCTTTCTTTGGAATATGAGGCTAGCACTGGGCAGGAGAACACGTGGGCATGTTGGAAAACACTTGACTCAAAGGTTACAAGTAGCTCTTATGTAAACCATGCTGGCATGTCCTCTTTGGAGGGGGGAGGGAGGTAGATGGGGAAAATTGCTTCTCCATTCAACTAATTTTAATCTCCCATTTCCTCACTTTGTGAAAATGGCAGCTATTTTTATCAAATTTCCTGCAAAAATCATCTTAAAATGTCAAGGATGAAAAAAAAAAAAAACCCAACTTCTCAAAATGGTCTTTCCTTGTGGCAAGAATTTCTAAAGCTTAAGTGTACAAAATGTTTGCATTTCAGCCTGGCAGACAACACTGGGAGTCAAAGCTAACAGATACCATTTATAGAGCAATTTCAAACCCTGTGTAGGGGACAGAGGGTGCCCCAAGCAAAAAGAGACAAATGAGTTGGAATATTAAGGGAGCAACAGACGTCTCCAGGAACCACAGACGGTAGCTCCACCAGACAAGCAAACTAGGAAAGTGCCGGCTGCCGAAAGCCAAGGGCTCTGCTTTGCCGGGTGCTGGAGGAACTGATGCTTTATGAATGCGACAGCTCAGCAGGACAGATGTACCTTTCTCTGAGTCAGCCGTCCAGGTATAGGAGCTATTGTCTGGAAACATCCAGGACATGGGACATGCCACCAGATGGGTTTTCATCATAGGAGCCTGACGTGAAACTCAGCAAAGAAGGTGGCTTCAGCCTCTTGGCCACAGGGTTACTGAGGCTACTCCTGGACCAAAGTGAGAGGCCCCAGAAGACCTGCCCCCGCTGGGATGGGCTCTGGATCATTTTCCTCCTCTGAGATCAGACCAAACGCTGTTGGGAAACCTCCAGCAACTCCAGCGCCTGAGCTGCGTCACTGCTTCAGACCTGCAATCCAAGCCTCTGTCCCCTCGAACTACATGGGTCCCCTTTTAGATTCCAGGAAACTGCAGACAGGAATTCACCCAACAAATAGTGATCGAGCACCTGTGACGTGCCGGCCCCTGTTCCAGGCTCCAGAATCAGGGAAGTCAGAAGAGCACACAGACATACATGCAGACAGGAGTTTACAGACCCGTGGGACACCGAGAAAACAAGTAAATTGCATAGTAAATTTGGGCTGGGATGCACTGCAGAAAATCTGGCAGGCAAAGAGAGCAGGGAGTCCGAGGGTTGGTTTCAGGCTCCCACAGGAGGTGGAATGTGATCAACTTGAAGGAAGACGGTGGGACACGAGGGCACCTGGGGAAGGAGTGCCAGGCAAAAGGGAAGGAGGTGGACAGACCCTGCAGGAGCAACGAGCACACAGCACGGAGGGCGGATGAGCAAGGCACGTCGTAGGACGGGATGGCAGAGACGCCACGGGGCACAGAGAGACTTGGGGCTGTGGGGCTGCGTGTGGCTGAGCGCTCAAGCGGGGGAAAAGGATTCGAACAGAAGAGTGACTTCATCTGTCTTGTGTTTTCACGGATCACATCAGTGGCCTGCTCTGTGGGGCTTGGGCTGGATCCGGAGGCATCAGGGATAACTCAAACAGGAGATGATTGTGACTCGGACCAATAACTGTGGCTGGGACCAGATGACTGTGGTTGAAATTTCAAAATACATTTGAAAGTACAGCCAGTGGGGCTTGCCCACAGATAGGGCGAGAAAATGAGATTCAGAAGTTGCTACTTAGCTTGACCAGCTCCAGAGAAGGAGCCGTCATTGAACAGGATGGGAAAGACCACGGACGGTGCAGGCTGCAGGGTGGAAGATGAGGGATTCAGTTTAGGACATGTTAAGCGGCAGATATTTCTTCGAAATTCGAGGGAAGTTACCAAGTCAGTAAATGAACACACAACACTGGATTTCAGGGGCGAGATAGGGGCTGGATATGGAACTTTGGGTGCTGTCAGCAGAGAGATGGCATTTAAACAGGTGGCAGCAGATGACATCACCAAAGGAGCAAGCCAAGACATATCACAGGAGAGAAGAAGAGGCCCAGAGTTGGGCTTTGGGATTCCTCAGTGCTGAATGTTTGCAGAGATGACAGACACTGACAAAGAACCCCGAGAAAAAGTGACCACTGATCTAGAGGCAGAACCAGGGGAACATGGCGGCCAGGATGCCAGGTGCGGAAAGTGCTCCTGGTCGCAGGAGAGGCTGGCCCGCCGTGTTGCTCTGCTGACAGCGCTGATGAGGCTCCTGAGCCAACGGCTCAGTGAAGTGGAGGCCGCTGCGAGAGCTCAGCGGGTGGTGGCAGGATGCTCTGATCGGAGCAGGCTTAGGAGGAAACAGGAGAGGCGATTAGAAACGGCAAACGTGGACAACTCTTTCAAGGAGGTTTCTTTCCATGTAGGATTGTGGATCGAGGGGAAGCAGGGTGAAGAACATGATTTCCTTGCTGGTGCTGGTGTTTGCTGGATTACTTCCTGCGGAGGGAGGAGGGCATGTGGAGGGGTTGACAAGCGAGCCCAGCTGAGACAGGAAGTTGGCGACGAGGAAGTGGAGGAGGAAATGTCTGCAGTGCCGTCCTGGGCCGCGCAGCGAGGGGTGGCTGGCGCAGAGGCAGGGCGCCCCTGGGACGGGCAAACGTGCGGCAGCTGGTCTAGGATAAAGGGGCCTGGCAGGGACGGGGCAGTGGGAGCTGCTGAAAATGTTCTCACGTTTGCTTCCCTTTCCCTGGCACTCGGGGAGGCAAGATCGCCAGCTTGCTGGCACGGAGGACGGGGGCGTGAAATCGGGGGGAGGGAAGGACCAAGTGGTTGTCTAGCAGGGCAGAGTGGACGGCCTGGCACACGCTGGGTAGTTCCAAGTGCCCACTTGAAATGCCCCCTTCAGACGGCTCTGGGCTTCCTCCAGCCACCTGTGGCTGCCAGGGAAAAGGGGCACCTGAGAAAAAACTTAAAGTCTCTAAGATTAATACAAACCCAAATGGAGTCAGATCAATGAAGAAGGTGAAAGCTTTTTAAAAATATTTCCCTTGATATAGGACTTAACAGTTTACAAGCACTCGAGTGTGAGCTCATTTATATAAACAAAGGGTTTACTGATCTACGGGGCAGCCTCACAACCGTCGGCTCATAAGTGACACTGAAGAAAGCCCGTGGAAGGCACGGCTGCTGGGAGGGACAAACGTCAACCCGAGTACGTGAAGACTGTGGTTTTGAGTCCAGGCCTGGCCCTCAACTGCAGCGCTGCCGCAGACAGATCGGCAGGCAGCTCCGAGTTTCGGGGCTGTATCTGGAAACGAGAATAATCACAGGTGACCGGCCACCTGTGTCTACCGAGCACTGTCCCGGCCTTAGCGCTGAAAGTCCCTGGGAAACCCTCCAGCCCAGGTCAAGCTGGACAGTCGTTCACGCTTCTCCAGGAATATTGAACACAAGCAAAGACATGGGCTGAGGAGGAGATTGGGGGTCCACTGTGCCCAGCCCAGGTGCTCCGCCAGTGTTTTCCTCCCAGGGCACCTTGACGGGGAGCTGAGGAGAGTGTCTCCTCCCCGCGGCTCAGAGCACAGCCACGGGGGTGGAGTCTGTGTGGCGTTCAGTGAAATACACCAAATAACAGAGCGAGTTTTTCACAAAGTGAACCCTGGTCTTCATACGTCAGTGCTTCAAGATTATAACCTTCAACTTTTTGGTGGTGAAAGGTTCTTGCTTGTATGAATTGGTGATTGCTTGTTTCTTAACTCCCTTATTTGGCAAAAGAAGGAGTTGTCCGTCAACTTGATGTCAGTTCCCCAGCTTCGTTAGGAAATTTTACTGCTCTGTGAAATGCACAGGGCTGGGAAGCCCTGCCCTAGAGCGCGGCCGACAGGCTCCGGAATGTTCGCTGCTCACCTGTCTGCCCGAGCTCACTGCGGCCTCCCTGCACCGCCTCACCTTCTGAGGTGTGCTCCCTGCCAGGGGGCTGCCCAGGCGTCCTGACAGCCCCACTGGTCCTCCCGACACACTCAGCCTTTGAACCTTATGAGGTTAGGTCAGGCCATTTTCCATAAAAATGCTCGTTTCTTTGAAATTCTCTTTTCTCACACACCCAACTACGGCGCATTTGCTGGCATTGCAAAGGTGCCTTCAAAGCCACCCCTTTGTTTTCTGCCTTTTTTTTTAGATGTGTTACAAAAGTTTGCTAAGTTAGTCAAAAAATATGTTAATTTTCTACATTTAAATAACTTTAAGGTTAGCCTAAGGGGAGGTGGGCTCAGAACTCAATTGTATCCCTCTTGAGGAGACAAAATCCTTTCTCCTGACCAACCTTCAAGGAAAAGCAGGAGAAAGGAGAAAAGTGGAAGAAAATCCCCAAGCCAAGGACTGGTTGCTGGACGCTGGCAGCTGCCACACAGCGTGGACGGAATCTTCCATTTGGTCTTCTCGTTGCAAGTTCAAGCAGGGTATTTTTAGTATTATTGTATATACGAGGGTCAGGAAGTTCAAGGAACTGCTAGAAGTCACACAGCTAGTAAATGGCTGAGACTTGAAACCAATAAAATAAAGGCACTCTCATCCAGGGAAGCTTTCGTGTGATCTGCAACACAAACTTATCTCCCGGAGTTTCCTGTTCCCTTAGGATTGGGGTATATTTCAGTTATTTGTTTCCTTCTTACAGTGAGTGGGATGGCCTAACGCTCTGCGGGTAGCAAAGGCTCCAAGAATACCTTTTCCTTTTTAAATTGTCCTTGGATAAATGGGTATTTCAAATCTCTCCAGCACATACCGAATGCACACACGTCTAGCCTTCCGTTAAGCCTGCCAGAGGCGGCTTTGACAGAGGTTTAGGATGAGTTTATTTCACAGGGATTGTCTCTCCCTGGCTCTAGAAGACATTCAAAATGTGGAAAACCTCATCAATGAAATGCTCACCGAGATGGGGTGCAACTGCCCCATTTACAATACAAATTAGCCTGAAAGCACCGTAAAGTAAGAATCTAGAGCGTGTTTTTCCTCTGTCCTCGGCCATTGTTTTAGCCCAGCTCATCTTGCAGCCTGGTGCCTGACCCCTCCGTGTCCGAGAGGTGGCTCTCACTCCAGGTCACAAACGACCCCTCCCCGGCCGCCACCCCAGCACCCAGGCCAGCGTGTCCACACGGCCTGTGACCGCTGCACTGAGCACTCTCCCCGGCACCCTACCCTAACCCTGTGAGGTGTTAAATAAGATTCACATTTCACAGAAGAGAAACTGGGGCTCCAGAAGGGTCGTGGACGTGCCCAGGGCTGCACAGAGAGGACGTGCAGAAGTGGCTTCGCGCTGAGCTTTGCTGCCCCGGAAGCCCGCTGCTCAGTAACATCAGACACCCAGGCTGCTCCCCAGTCCCCCTCTTTGTGACCTCCCAGGTAAGTCTGCTCGCCCTCCAGCCACCAGAGAGATGCCCGAGTCCGCTGGTGCCTCGATGTCGCCTCCTCCCGGCTGCTGTGGCTTCTCCCCTCTCTCCCCCTCCGACCTCTTCCCGCGTTGCAGAGAAGCGCCTCTCACAGGCCCACTCAGTCTCTTCTGCGTGCTCCTCTTCCGTCCTGTTACTTTCCCCAAAGCTTCATCAGGGCTCTTGCCGCGGTGGCCAGCCTCTGCCATGCCAGCCCCGCGGTATCCAAGAGAGGCGGGAGTGGAGGTCAGAGGTGTGTGAGAGGACAAGATGGAGGAGGACTGAGCAGTGGCGCGGCGACCCCACCACGGCTGCAATCCCGGCACTCTGGTCTTACCAGTCTGCACGTGGGGCGGGGCGGGGAGCTTGTGGGCTCGGCCCTCCTGGGGCCATAGGGCAGGGGCCGGAGGGCAGGGGCCGGACAGGCACGTGGACACAGAGCGAGGCCTAGACACACAGTGGCTCTCTCCCGGTCTTCACCATGGCGCCTTGGCACCAGGGATCTGGTGAAACCCATGCAAGCCGTGGGCACATCACACTTTCTGAAGCACGGAGGCCAGGCCCACAAGAATCCTGCAAACAGAAAATCAGAATGGCACAATACACTGAATAGGCACCCAAATGGTAGGTCTTTGGGCAGGTTTGATCAGGAAGAGCTAGCAAGGGAAGAGGGTTTGGCAGGCTGATCTAAGAGCCCGGACCGGGAGTCAGGGCGTGCACGCCCAGTTCTCTCACCTGTGCCGTGGATTTCGCATCCCGCTGCAGGTGTGTCGAGAGCCCTCCACAAACTTCCGTCAAATGAACGAAAACTAGCAAGTGCTCCGTAAATAGTACCATAATGAATAATTGTTCAAGTTATTTATTCTTAGTTACATTATTAATAATGTGATGTGACATTCACATGTATGTTTCTTTATACTTGAGAAGTAAAATAGACATGTCTGTCAGAGGGAGGAAACAAAGCTTCATGTTATATTGACAACGATAGAGACAAAAAACAATATTTTGCGAGAATTTCCGACATTTGAGAAACCAGGCAAAAGGCACAAATTCGCATAAAGAATGGGCTTCATTGGGTGTGCTCACATACCAAGAGTCTAGCCGCAACGGGAGTGTTGCTGTGTCAGAGGGGAAGAAGGAAAATCCTTCATCTTGTTTTGGCTTGTTGGGATTTGGGAACGAAAGCCTGTATTTCTGCTCAGCCTCAGCTCGATTTACTGTAACCGACAAGCCAGCCTGCAGCGGGGACCTCTGTGTACGGAGATTCCCCATCGCGCAGCTCCTGCTTTGCAAAGGCCACAAAGCAAAGGTCATCTCAAGGGTCCTCTCGGACTTCCCTGGGACAAGCAGGGAAGGAGCCCCAGTGTCTCAGGGCACTTCCTGGGTGTGGGGCGCAAAGCCCTCCGCTGTCAGCAGAGGTGGTGTGAGATGAAGCTGGATTAGCCACCGATACACTGCAGTTCGGATAGTTTAAAAATTTTTTTTACTGTGTGCATGTTAGAGCTATCTTGATGGCAAGGTGTGCTTTCAAGTCACAGCCAAATGAATTAGCATCTGTCCTGGGAAAGGGTTCTGTGTTTTAGAGGTCTGCAGACATAAAACTGGGAAGAAAAACATCTTTGCTTCTTTCTTTCCTCTTAGACCCACTGCATAAGAACTTGGCCGTATGATTGGTCACTTGACCAAGAAATGGAATTTCAGAATTTTCCTCTCCATTTCCTTCTAGCTTCAGCTGCTGTCATGGTTCTCCAGGGAAATGAGTCTTTTGGTCACTTAGTCAGTCATTTAAAAACAGATATCTATAGAGCCAGGTTTGTGCCAGGAGCAGGGAACACACCGTAAACAAGAATGTGGGGCTAAGCTGGTGTTTTGTTATGGAGATGGACAACTGAACAAGGGGTGCCGTCCAACCTGGCAAGTGGAAAGACAAAAACAGGTGCGGGGTCTGTGCAAGTCCTGACAAGGCATTGAGCCCAGGAGAACGGGGGCGGGGGGGAATGGATTCGAGTAATTTTGGAGAAATAGACACACAAGAGAACACTTGAGGGACAAGTGTGATTAGGCATCAGCCAGTCTGTAGAAACAGAGATAAGGAATTCTCGACCCCGGCTTCTGAGTAACCGAAAAGGTTCACCGTGTGTGGGAGCAAAGCCGGAAAGGTGGACAGGAGCACGCGGCACGGCACAGAGGCTCCTATAAATCTCACGCGGGACTTCAGCCTGAGGGCAGCAGATAGCCTCTGAGGGGTCTTAAGCCAGAGGGTGACTTGATCAGATTTGCGCTTGAAAGATCACTGTGCCCTGCAGGGGATGGAAGGAGCAGAGTATGATGGAGTCAGATCAGGAGAGATGGGCCTACAACCTGAACGAGGTCAGGGGTGCAGAGAGAACGAGACACAAAGGACAGCAGGAGCCCGAGAGGAGAGCCTTGGCCCCATGATGGAGCTCTGTCCCTTGTGAATGGAGGGGCTGGGAGGCGGCTCCAGATGGAGCCCTTCCGCCTGCAGTGCAGCTCTCAGCCAGTCTCGCCAGGCTGCGGGGTGTCCTGGGACAAAGGGGGCCCCTTAGAGGGGTCCTACCTGGGACAGACATTGCCAGAGCCACCAGGGAGCAGGTGGTCTCAGTGCGAGCCTCAGAGCACATCCGAAGGCCTGGCAGCTGCTGGGAAGAGAAGGGAGATGTCTGCAGCTGGCCTGCAGGGCTGTCCCCATGACCCTGCCTTGGGCACCTGGGGAGGAGTGTGCCATCCAGGGGGCAGGGAACAGCAAAGGAGGAGAAGTGAGGGGGAGTGAGGAGTGAGGAGGGGGACATAGGAAGACAAAGTCACAACTCAAAGCTGACCTAAAGGAGAAGCACGTGAACCACTGTTGCAGATGATGCTCTGGACACGCTTTTGTTTGTTCAAACAGAAACTCCACTTGTTAAAAAGATCAAAGTAATAGCATAACCACTAGCACCAAGCCCCTCCGTGCTAAGCCACCCAGCAGCCCCCACAGCCCTAGAGGGGATTCTCTGGCACATACAGGGCTCTGAAAGTCACCACTTACAGCCGGGATTTCCACCGGCCCCTGTCCTGGTCTCTAGCGTGCGCCCCGCGTTGGAGGGGAAGGCGCGCTTGCTGCAGAAGCCATTCTGAAATATGACAGGGACACTGGCCACGAAGAGAGAGAGTTTCAACTGCCACGGCCTCTGAGCCAGGTTGTAATAGCACAAGGCTACGAGGGGAGAATTTCCACGTAGAAATATGCTGTGGGCTGAGGGATATACATTTACAAGGATCCAGCCCAAAACATTCTTTATATTTCATATTTCAATTTGTCAGACATTCTGTGCAATTTATCATTGACTCTGAAAACTCCTAATTGACCTTTTGCTCTGATGTAATATGCTCTGAAACACATTCTCTGAGTTTTTAAACAAATAGCACAAAGTCTTAATATTTCTCCTTAAATATCAAATACTAGATTATAATGGAATACTAATCAAGAATACCACAAAGAAGAAATTTTTTTTAAAATGCTGTAGTAATACACGTTTCAAAGGAGGCAGTGCCAACACCCAGCATTCTCCACTTAGGGAGAAGAAAGCGCCTGTTTGGGAGAAAAAGTTGAGCCCCATCACTGGCAGGTGGCGGCTCACTTGACTGTTATTGTATCATTTACTTTTTTTCCTAGTCATTTTCTTTTCCTCCCCAAAGGCACGCAAGTGCACAGTCAGTGTAACAGGTGAGCTTTAGAAACGGACTTTGTGTCTTTCGGAGCTCAGGAATGTATTAGAAAGGTCAGAGACAGACACCGAGAGAAAATGAGGGAAATGTTTATTGATTCATACGGCACGTTCCACAGAGGGTCAAATGCCGCCCTTTGACAAGTCCACGTGGCACTAAAGCAGCCCTCTGTGCCCACGTCCCTGCCAGCCTTCACCGCGCCCTGAGAGCTGGGGTCGCCGCACCCAGGTGATGGAGGAGGAGACCGCGGCTCACGCGGCCAGAGCGCACGAAGTGGCAGAGCCCAGAGCTGTTGGAGTCCACGGCCCACCGTTCCTCCGCGACAGCACGCGGCCCCCTTCGCCTTCGCTTACTTCACTCTCCGGCAGCCCTGCCAGCGGAGAGCGGCTCCCCCCATTCTTGCAGAGGCAACCTGGATACATTCCTTCTCAACCCTTAATACTCCTGCAACCACAGCCCTCTCCGAAAGGCGTCCTTGGGAGCCCCGTCCTCCCAGCTTTGCTGAACCCCTCCCCGGTGCGTGCACCCCCGCCGTCGCTCTGTCCACGCTGCGTGGAAACTAACTAGTTCATATGTGCGTCTGTCTTCCACTTCAGCCCGAAAGCTCTTGTGGACGCTTGCACACTGAAGACTGACGAAAGAGTGAATATATGTGTTTTGAAATAAAATGCACAGAATTCAGTGACTATAAGAATTTAAGAAAAAAATTCTTCACTGGTGAATTACTAGAGCCCACTATGAAAATGGCTTGTCTAATTATGGTTGAAAAGCACCGCGAGGAATGACTTTTGGGGTGTCATTTATTTATCATACACCCTCACGCACATGCGAAAGCACTCTGGCACTCCTCGGTGACAAGCCCAGTGATTGTGATTGCCTTTTAGCCGTTCGCTTTAGCGGCCTGACGAGTTTTCTGAAGTACAGTTGAGAGAGCAACGAACCTAGTTCCAATCCCGGAATCCGGCTGATAATGTTACTCAGATACATC
>NW_012138858.1:3788161-3793308 GCF_000956105.1 Propithecus coquereli
AAAAAAAAAAAAAAAAAACTCGGGCAAAAGAAAACAGACCAGAAACTCAGCAGGAACAGGGAGGAGAACCCACTGCCCTAGGAGAAGAACTGCTAGGTTTTCAGTCCAAGGGGCTCCTTCACTAGTCACCTGGTGGGAAGGGGAGGAGCTTGGCAGGTGCTCTCTGTGGATAGTGAGTATTCAGGTTCTTCTCCTGCTCTCTCCGAGCTCACCTGCAAACTGGCCTTGGTGACGGCAGGGTTGTGTACTCAGTGACTGCAGTGAAATGAACTTAAGCACAGAGCGAGCGCAACCTCTGATAAAAGGCACCACATCAGCCAGGTGCGCGGTGGCCCACACCTGGAATCCTAGCACTCTGAGAGGCCGAGGCAGGAGGATCGCTTGAGCCCAGGAGTTTGAGACTGCCATGAGCTATGATGATGCCACTGCACTTTGGCCCGGGCCACAGAGTGAGACTCTGTCTCAAAAAAAAAAAAAAAGCCACGGCATCGATATGCATGGAGGTGCCTTTGATAAGGAAAGGTCGTTCAGAGCAGCCCAGCGATGCAGCCACACAAGTGGGGGTAGCATGGGCCGTCACGACACGGGAAATGCCCAGGGTACCAATGACTGCAAACGTGACGTGCCCCGCTTCCAGTGCAGCCTGGACTGCTTCACCTCCAGCCAGACTCCGGACCAACAGAGGAGAAGGAGTCCCCGAACCTGGGACCTGCTGAAGGTGCCTTGCCACGCTGGCCTTCGTCAGGGCCAGGGTGCAGCAGGGCCCTTCCCGCCCGCAGCTGGCAGGAAGAACAGACCCGGCCAGACCCCCACAGCACAGCACTCGGGGGGCCTGGGGCAGGCTGGCTGTCTGGGCTGGGAGTGGGAATGGGAGGTCCACATAAAACTGCGCCCACCTGGACCACCGGAGAAGCAACAACACTCAGTCCTCACGTAGACCGGTCTGCTGCTCGGCTCACAGCGCCCCTCACCCAGTCCCACACCTGCCCCCCGATGTTCTCTGTCCCCTCAAAGGGCTCACAGAGGATCCTCCATCTGTTTTGGAGGAAATATCCCAGTTTCCCTCTCACCTTCTCCGGTCCTGCTTACAAACCTGCCCAGGCTCCGGTCGCCTCCCAGACAGCGTCTGTCCGAGCTGCTCCCTCCTCGGAGTGGGAGGCCCGCTGGGCCTGTCTGAGGCGTGTGCACCTGCGGCTTCCTTCCCTGGGATCATCGCAGAGGCCCGTCTGTTGGGAATGTCTGCCCCATCCGCCTGGACAGCTCTTGAGGACAAGAGCTAGTGCTGCCTGTGTCACTTTGCTGGGGCCCAGCACCAAAGGACCACAGAATTCAGGGTCAAGGCAACAGAAATGTATGGTCTGGCAGTTCTGGAGGCTGGAAGTCCAAGATCAAGGTGTCAGCTAGGTTGCTTCCCATGCGGCTGTGAGGGGGCTCCGTTCGAGGCCTTCCTCCAGCGTCTGCGGTTTGAGTGCATCTCTGGTGGTCGTCAGTGTGCCGATGTGTCACCTCTCTCTGCCTTCGTCTTCACACGTGTCCTCCCCATGCGTGTGTCTGTGTCTGGATTTCCCCTCTTTTTAAGGACACCAGTCATCTTGGTTTAGGGGCCTCCCGTAATGACCTCATCTTAACTTGGCCATCTTCAAGGACCCTGTTCCCAGATAAGGTCACATGCACAGGTACTGGGAGGAAGGACTTAAGCAGATCTTTCTGGGGGGACATATTTTGGACCATAAGCTCCCCCATTTATTCTTCCACGATCTACCCCCATCCTGCCTGGGCAGACCCACGTCCTCCCTTGGGGCGACTCAGGCTGTCGCATTTAACGCTGCTGCAGGCAGGCTCGTAGGAAGTGGAGCTCCCATTCCACTGGGTGCTCCCTGCCCTGCCGCTCTGTGTTCCTGCGGGCGGCGGTAGCTGGGACCTGAGTGTGCTGGTCCCACTCGGGGCCCAGAGCAGACACGCAGAAGAAAATGATCGTCAAGTCCACGCGTTGCTCCGAGCACGTCTGTGTTACCTCCCTCTGAGACGCTCAGGCCTTCGGAGGTGGGGGGGCCTCGGTTCCTGGATGCTCTCCCCTCCTCAGAGCACGGAGGGAGACACGGGCACAGGAGGAAGCCAGAAACACAAACCTGTCCCACAGACAGGCCCGCGAGGATGCCGGATCCACCTCTGTGCTCATTCTAGAAGAGTTTACCAAGCAACCAGGGTGCATTGTGTCAGGACCAGGACTGCATCTTCATAGACTCGAGGCAGAGAGACCCAAGTGACTCGCCCGATTCCTCCTTAAGGTCATGGCCTCTGAGAATAGAATTTTCCTTCCTGGGGCATCTCAGGCGGCACCCTGCACCCAAGAGCACAGAGTTGGTGTTTTTCTAAATACATTTGGGTTGCTAATCTCTTGACCCTTCCAGTGAATCTTTGGTAAACATTTTTAGCATTTAAACAAAAGTAGCAAGTGTCACTAACCAATTTTAGGACAACCTTTCATTATAAAGCATGTGACTCTTTGGGGAAAAAGTGTTTCCTGGCTTTAATGAGTAAGCTGTCTGTCTTCAACAACTTCGGTCTCAAGTTTCAAGGTGTGCTTACAAGATTTAAAGGGCAAACATCCTGACTTTACCCTGTGCTGCGCCTCCTAATTGATATAGACACAACACAAAGGAAGCAAACGCTTTCTTTAACTGGCCCAGGGAGATGTCGCTAATATACCCTTCCTGCCGCCGCGGTACGTGTGTAATTGTAGGTTAGGAACCATCACTCCGGGTCACCACAGCGGTGGCTTTCCTATCTAATGTGCATCCTTCCTTGGACGTGCACCTCCTCGGAGAAGACAAAGCAACAGCTAGGAAATGGGAAGATGACTCTATTATTGTGAACGCTATTTTTAAATAGCAGCTGTACTGTTACAGAATTCACAGGCCATAACATTCACCGTTTAATATACACAATTCAGTGGTTTCAGTACACATACCATACAAGCATCACCACTATCTAATTTTAGAACATTTTCATGCCCCACAAAGAAATCCTGTACCCATTAGCAGTCACTCCCCAGCCCCGTCCCTGGCAACCACTAATCTACTTTCCGTTTCTGTGGATAAAGAGGAAGATTAGCTTGAGAGACCAGCTTGGATATTTAATGCTATGCTCAGTAAACAAGGACAAAATACAGAGACCCAACACTAATTCAGTTTAATTTTCTACGGAGCTCATTCTATATTATTAAAAGAAAAATTGTGACTTTTCATCAGGGCTGGGGAATTTATTTAAGTCCCTTCCCTGAAGGACAGACCAGATGGGCAGAGGTGGAAGGAGGGTTTGGGGCCCACTCCTGAGTCTCCTCAGCCGTGAGCCGGCCCCGTGCAGGTGAGAGCTCCCACGACTAGGTGAGTCTGAGTGGCCAGAGGTTGGTGCTCAGGAAAGATCACCAGTCGAGCACTGTCAAATTAACAACGGACTCTGCGGGGTGGTGTCGGGTTCACAGGGCTCAGCTCCTCCGTCAACAACCTTCCTGAGGGAGCCTGAGTCCTGGCTGATGAATTTTCCCGGTGATAACAGTGTTTGGGTGGGCTAACCCCGTAAGGGGTGAATTAGAGGGCAGGACCTGAATTTCCAGTTTCTTTGAGCATTTGCTGCCCTGCATTGTGCTGACTTGGATAAACAACTAAATAAGTATTTTCTGATGATGGCTGTGGCGTGTAAAAATCATAACTCGAAGTGATTTGGGATATTGCGGACACGCACATATCCATTCTTTAATTCAATATGCATTGATGATTTCACGGAACGCATAGTGGCCACAGATCTCTGGGAGAGAAAAATACAAAGCAGATACAGACACTGTCCTCAAGGAATTCAGTCACTTTGGAATATGTGCAGAGGGGCGGGAGAAAAGGCACATTATCAACGGCGATATTAGAAAAGAAAAAGTGATACAGCTAGAAATAAAATTCTGGGAGGAGCCAGAGGTTTTTGAGTAGGAAGAAATTATTTCCAGCAAGCTGACCATCTAGCATGTAGCATTTCCACAGTGCTGACCGGCTATATGAATATCTGCCCCTCAGCAGACACGTGTGTGGGCGCACGCGAACACACACAGAGTTCATGAAAACGGTCCCCTAATTACTGAGCATTCACTACTGCTCAGATCTCTACCAATAACTATACGTGACCATTTCTCTTATGCTTGTGATAACCTAAAGAGGCAGGAAAATCATTATCCTTTTTTTTTCCCCAAGGAAACTGAGAAATTGCAAACATTGTATAGCTAGCAAAAGGACAATTTGAACCTAGAGCTATCTAATTTTAAATCTATGTGCTCATCCAGCAGGCTAAGTGGTCTTTCTGACTCACAGAGGAAGAACAAGCTGTATCCCACCGCGTGGAGATGAGACGGGCATCTATCCAGGTGGAAGGGATAGAGAGAAGAAAGCCCCAGGGACAAAAGGATGGGGAAGGGGAGTGGGCCCAGCTGAGCAGTATGTGGTAGAACTGGAATTTCAGCTCAAATCTGCAGATACAAAAGCCACCATGCTGAACTCCCACAATGCCTCCCCAAGTGGCAGAAACTATGTACACTTCTCATTTATCAGAGGGGTTTATAGGCTTCAGGACACATGAAAGGCTTCCGAAGCCAAGCAAACCCAAGCAGGAGGCACAGACAGAACATCCCCGCAGTGACCGTGAGTTAATCCTCCTGTATAACGAGCACACCCCAGGCCCTGCCGTGTCCAGTCGCCACTGCACGCCCAGGGACCACAGGGAGAAAGAATGGAAGAGCCCCAGGCTGGGACATGGAACCAGAAGATGGGAAGCCTCAAGGACTGGCGGGCCCTCCCGCCTACAGAGAGCAAGACCAAGGAAGGCATGCCCAGAGCCTTCAAGGAGGGGGAGATCACTTGCTTGGGAGTTACAGCTGAATCAACTAGTTTCCAAAGAAGAAATAAAAATTAGTAGATCGAAGCACTTTAAAATAGCCCAACCCAGGCAGCACTGAATCACCTATAACCAATATCCTTAGGCGTGGGTCACTAAAAGCAGGAACTGTGGACCCCCAAGGCCTGGGTTTAAACCCTGACTTACTGGTTGTAGGACTCTGGAAAAGTTAATGAACCTCTCTGTGCTTCGCTTCCCTCACCTGTTAAAGG
>NW_012138858.1:3795143-3824152 GCF_000956105.1 Propithecus coquereli
GTGGGGCTTTCTTGGGTGAGAAGTTTAATTACCTGAATGCAGCTCAACAAATATTTACTGAGCCAAAATTTTGTGCATAATATTGTGTCTGTGTAAGATATCGGGTGCAGGGCCTGCCCAATAAGAACAATTAAAATGTTGATAGTAACCCCTTATCAAAGCTGCTACTTCCCCGTAATAAAAACATTTCTCCAAAAAGAGACGTTAATACCTCTTCTCCCAAGAAATGAGGCCCAATAGCCTCATAGTGAAAAGCATGTGTTCTGGTTCCAGAATGGCTCGTTTTCCACCTCTCCTCTGTTGCTCACTGGCTGAGTAATCCTGCAGGAATGACGACTTTCTGTACCTCGGTTTACTCACGCCAAGACAGTAACAGTCTTTGTGTCACAGGGCTGTCGTGAGTATTGGACGACTTACCCCGGGTAAAGTGTGCGGAACAGCACCTGGCACAGAGCACATTCGGAGGCACTTGTAAATGCCTTGGATTTAAAATAATGAAAAAGGCACTTACTACCTAACATCAAATTCGCTTAAATACCGCAGGGGACTAAACAAGTATTTAGGCTTAGCTCCAGATTGCAGAATGACATGTTATTGTATTTTTTTCTATATGTTTATTGATGTTTTCTTAATGTCCTGCAATTAATAAGTAACCCTTCCACAAGAAGAACAGAGTCATGCAGATTAGACCTTTAGCTATAAGGAATAATATATTGTTTGTTTATATAGTATTTAAAGGTTTAGAAAAATTAGCATAATTCTTTTGAATCGCAAACTATCCTGCCGTTCTTCCTCCTGAGCCAGTGGGAACAATGGCTGAGGGTGTGGATGGGTAAACTACTTTCCCATGGCCTCAGCTACGGTATTAGAGTTGGTCTTCTGAGTGGCTGGAGCTTTTTCCCTTTGCTTTCTATCTGCAATGTAACATACAGAAATTCAATTTACGGACCTTCTTAGTGACATTTCAAAGCCCCTTTAGAGAATTGTAACATGCTAATGTGTCCAGGAGCGCTTGGAATTCTTGTCTTCTACGAGAGGAGTCAGTGCTCTGCAGAGAGCAGCCCAAGTTCCCCGCCCCAGCCGGCCTTTCTCATGCAAGCTTCCTCGCCAATGCTGAAATCCATGACAAAGCCAGGAGGGCTCAGGCAGCGCGGGGGTCCTCTGGGCCAATTCAGATGGATGCCTCCGAGCCAGTTTTCGATTTCAGAAAGCCCGCACTACCTGGAGAAATGCCCAACGTGGGGTGGCCAGGGCTCTAAACTTAGCTCTGCCCGGTCTCACCTGGAAGATCCTAACAAGTCACTTTTCCTTCTCTTTCGTGAGGTTCTTTCCATCTCAAAAGCCATTGTATTGCTCTAAGCTTGCCTCTCTCCAAGGAGAAAGGTAAGAAAGGGCTTGGCTAATGATTGGTTGCTGACGCATCAGGAGCTGTGACGTCACCTTCCGGGACCCCGAGCCACCGTCTCTGCTGCGGGAGCGCAGGGAGGAGCATTTAACACCCAATTACCGCCTCCATCCTCCCTCCTCCATCCTCGCGGGGTGGCTCCGTCGCCCGCAATTTCCCCTGGAGTTTCACTAATCTGATATTCATCTTCCCTCCTAAATTGTTGTTTTTACCTTTCTTTCTCCATTCTTTCTCATTGTCCTCGTAACTCAAGTGGGAATTCTCTGGATGCTTACAGAGGATTGAGGACTCCAGGGTAGGGGAAAGACTTAAGAAAATACCGCATACAAGATACTGGTAAAATGGGGAAGGGAGGAGTAAAAACATAACGAACAATTGGGTTTTTTCCCTAATCACTGGAATATTCTTTTGTCATTCTTTACCGAGTGGACCAGTTACTCTGACTGCTTTATTTTTTTAGCATGGAAAATATTTGTACTAGTCCAACCATTGGAGGCCCCGGCAAAAACAGGGGCCAGGAGTAAGATTCTTTTCATGTGTATCTGTACCTTTTCCTTTCCATCATACAAGAGTTAAAAGTTGTTTACACCTACGGTATCTTCTTCAAGTACTGTGGCATGGCGTGAGATTAGAGTGGTAAGAAAACACAAGGCTTGGGGAGAGCTCGCCAGGTGTCCATCCTCTTCTTCAATCCTCACAAGAACCGACCGAGACAGGGACTGTTATTCCCTTTTCACAGGTAAGGAAACTGAGGCAGGAGGAGGCTGAGTAACTAGCCCCAGAGCTGAGTACTGTGGCCAGAATGCAAATCCAGACTTATCCTCCTGGGCGCAGAGCCGCAGCTCTTAATCACGACAGCACAAATGACCACAGACAAGGAGCTGGGCTGGAAGTAGCTGGTGACTAGCTGGGGACCACAGAGCAAGGTGCAGTTGACTAGGAGTAGGACCCAGGGTTGCTGAACTTCAGTATAGTATATTTTTCTGTCTCTGTCTCTCTCTCTCACACACAGAACCCAGTCCTTCTTTGACTCGCTGGGTCTATAGCACCACTTTTTTTTTTTTTTAACATCATTGTATTTATTTCCCTACAGGTTAATTTTTCTATAGTTTCAACATTTTCTCCTCAAAATTAAATGACAAAAAGAGTCCCAAAGGTTAGAACTGGATCGCTTGGCCTTTTCTTTTCTTATCTCCTCCCAGTTCAACATGCTTGCATCTCTTAATGGCCAGTATCCTCTTGGATCTGCAGTTAGGCTCAACACATTCCAGCCTTAGCACAATCTTCTTTGTGGTTTTAGCCTTCTTCCGGAAAATTGGCTTTGTCTGCCCACCATAGCCACTCTGCTTCCGATCATAGAGCCTCTTTCCCTGGGCACACAGGGAATCCTTGCACTTCTTATACTGGGTCACTTTGTGAGGTTGATGCTTGCCACACTTCTTACAGAAAATTCTTCGCGTTTTAGGTACATTGACCATCTTTACTGTACAGCTGTCTGTTTATACAATGAAATCGGGAAACTTGGCGTTCGCAACCCTTGCCTCCCGCCGCTCTCGCTAACAGGAAAAAGGAGCACCACTTTTTAATAAACAGTTGATGCCATGCATTTATAACTTGGGGGCCAGCACCTATCGGACATGCACATGGGGTGAAGGGACTTAACAGAGAGAGCTGCGTTAAGTCAATGCAACAAAGCTTTACTGAACATCAACTGTCCGATAGGCCTCGTGTGAGGTGCTGGAGATGCTGAGATTAATGAGACAACGCTCCTGCCTCTGAGAAAGCAGTTTAAACAGAGGGGACACGAACCCAGCCATCCCCGTAAGCAGTTGTATAAACACAAGTGATAAATGCAGTTTCAGAGGCAGAGTCCAAGGGTTAACACTCCCCCCAAAAGGCAAACAGGTTCAGCAGCAAGCCCACCCCCTGTCCTCCTGATTCAGGGTCAAGCTGTCACTGTAGGAATCCCGGTGTGCTGAGGTGGCCGGCAGAAAACCCTAGGGTGGAGACCTGAGTACCTAGAGCCTTTAGGGTTGGGCCGGGCCCTTGTTCCCAGATACGGGAACACTCAATGCAGAACAGGACGGCCTTTGGTGAGCTCTAGGCAGTGCGCCTCATGGTCACCCAGGCCTGGCAGCTGTAAAGCCAGCGCTCAGACCAGCCATACAGCACACTCCCCGTCACCGACAGCTCCTAAATCTTTGTTGACCTAATGTGGTGATCTCATTCATAGGTTCACAGTTAAGGATGCCTTCCAGGTGCTTAATGAGCAGCTGTGTCACCCAAATGTGGATGCAGAGGGAGGAGTCAAGGGCCTGGGGCCAAACGCCAACGTTACAACAGCACCACTTACTAGCAGAGTTTCGCAAGCCAGTTAGTTACTTGACCTTTCTGTCCCTCAGTTTTCTCACCTGTAACACTGGAAAAATTCCTGCTACAACTGAAGAAAAGTATGGTGGGGGGACATGAGATAATGTACATTAAGAATCTTATAGTATGAATAGGCATTCAAGATAGATTCTATTAGTGTGTGTTAGATATATTCTCACAGATGTATCTACATAATCTGCCTAATAAATATGACATATAGTCATATATCTAATTATATATCTAATAAATATAATAATACATTAAATCTAATATTCATCAGACTTAAACAAATCTAATAATTTATTTTAAAGTGAAAGTTGTCCCGAATTTTATCTAGCGAAGTGATTTTTAATATATTTTTCCTTCTTGGGTTCTTTAAATGCCGTGTAAATGCACTGAGAAGGCGCTATGCAGAAAGGGTGGAATTAAAGGGGGAAGGTTTAATAAAAGTGATTCTATTCAATATACCCGTAAATATAAAACACCTTGTCTATTTGGCTTCAAATAGAATATGTGAACCAGTGATTTAAAACATTTATAATGAGAATTTTCAAACATATAGAAAAACAGAGTCCAACGAGCCCATGCTCCAGCACGCAGCTTCAGCGAGCAGTAGTTCGTGGCCACTCCGGTTCATTAACAGCCGACCCACTGACTTACCTTCAAACAAATCTCAGAAGCACCATGCCAGTGATTTTAAAATTTCCCTGTTTATATATCTACACCAAGACAGAGGAACTGTGTGGCCAGTGACTTTCACGGATTAATTTATGTTACATTTCATTTGTAAAGGTCAGATCAGATGTGACGAAGTTTCCCAGCATCCCACAGAGCCGGGTCCCTTTGCAGCTGGCCAGGAGGACTGCTCTGCCCTGAGATCCACTCCACGCCAGCCCTCTCCACGCCAAGCATTTTCAAGGAAAATAAGTCGCGGAGAGGTGAAGTATTTTGCCCAATCTTAAGCAGCTGCTGAACGGCTGGATAGAGATTTTGTGTTAAGTCTGTAGGAATTCCAACATTTTGCAATTGTCGTATTTAAACTACTACCGAGGTGACACATTTCCTCAGACATGATAGTATTTTAAAGGATGAATCAATGAGGCGGCCCAATGCCTTTTGACCTACTGTCTTTTCCATTCAAATTATATATTGACTTTCAAGGTCTTCTGAGTAGAGTTGTTAGGAATGTGAAAAAGGAACACAAGGAGTTAATTCTTGCCTTTATAATGCCTACTTTTGTAGGAATGCTTGCAGAGTTAGTGTGCCTCCACCACCAGGAGGCCAAGCCACTCTAGGTCCCGCCCTCCACCCCCAGCTCCAGCCCCAGCCCACTAGACCAGGCTGACAGCTGGCAAGTGTCAACGTCCCATGACCACGGGCCAGGTATGAGCGCTGTTCAGAAGTGCTGCTGGGCAGAGGGGGTCGCCTCATCTCCACCACTCGGAAGCACCTCCCGTTTATCAAAACAAGAAGTCAACTGTCTTCCTTTTCACTGTAGCTGAGAGCAAGGCACAGCCTGGATAACTGGATAGAGAGGAAGATTCGCACAGTCTGGTCATTGCCAACACCACAGACAACTGGTACCCCCAGCCGATAGGTGTAACACACGTTTCAGAAGATGCCCGTTGGTCAGATGCAGATTCCTGAGGAATCCATGTCCCCTTGCTGCCGAAGCCAATCCTTCACTGTAATTTATACGAAACCCTGAACTAAACAAAATCTATGCGACTGAATTAACCCTAACTGTCTACTATTCAATAATGCCACTAGGCAAAATAAGAGTGATAGAGAAATTGTGTTCAGTGATAAAAAACAAAGAAAAGTGTAATGTTTCCATAAAAATGAGTGGCCTATATAATCTTACCTGCTTATTAGTATCGCATGATTCAGGCTTTAATCACAACTTTCACTTTATGAAATAGACATTACCTAAATAACGTACTAATCCTGGGTATTTCTCAGTAAGTGTGCGCCGCTTTTGACAACCTGACCGCGGGGCCGTCCTTCCTGGACCACGTGGGGCCAGTTTCGGCCAATGGCTTGTGAGAGGACACAGTGGATCATTCCGGGCCAGCGCATTTGTTGCTGGTTCCAGGCTGCCTGCACCTCTTCCCTCTGCTGTAGTTCCCAGAGATGCTTCACGTGGAAGTCTGGGTCTTGGGGCATCGTGGCCCCAGCCACGCCCCAGACGGGAGATGTGAGCCAGAAATGAACCTTTGTTGTCTCTAGCTACCGAGAATTCAGGGGTGGTTTTTGTTTTTCTGGCTTTTTTTTCTCCGTCATCACAGAATAACCTAAGTTGATCCTGACCTATTTGGGTAGCTTTCCTGAGTAGATGAAATCTAGAAAGCCCCACCTTCGTTGACTTTTTCCTGAAAATTCTGCGCTACGAATGAGAAAACTAGCATCCGAAAGAAGCTGAGAGCTGCTTCTTTCATTTCATTTCGCCTAAGAGGTTGGGGGAAAGCATCTGGCATAAATTTAAACAATAGTATGCTTTTGAAAAAAAATGGTTGTCGTGGTTTTCACAAGGAGAAAAAAAAGAAGAACCTCCCGCAGGTTGATTCGGGCAAGATGGCAAATACTGTATCATAAGAAATGCTGTTTCTGCTGCCACTTTTCCAGGTTGTGAAACGACCTGTTTATGGTGCAGACCTGGCTTCTCCTGCGCCTGTCGTTGCGTTTTCCCCGCACCGCGCCGCCGTGCGCCGAGGGGAGGGCAGCAATGCGACCTCCCATCCAGCCACCGCCACCTCCCTTGACGCATCCTCTCATCTCACAGCTCGCGCAAGTCCCTGCCTCAGACACGTCAGCTGTCAGCCCAGAGAGACTTCGTCTTCGGGGGGAAACTGCCGGAAGTAGCAGAAAGGGTACGTTTGTGACGCTGGTTGCACTTGTCGTTCGGTCTCTGTGTCTTCAGCCAGTTCCTGGATGCGACACGCCCAACTGTGTGCTGTCACCCACACCTGACTCATCTCTGCACAGCAGACTTCTGAAACTTCCCCAAGCCTAGAGACCGTTCAGGGAAAACAGTCGCTCTGTTGTTAGCGCCCCAGCACCTGGGCAGCCGGCTTCCCTCGTGTGTCTCTTGGTGCGGCTGTCCCCACGCTGCTCAGTCTCTCAATAGTTCCTCTTCGGTTGTCTAAAAACGCGACAAAGTCTCCAACTGACTAGTGCGTCTCCTCCAGTGTTCTTGCCAGACTTACGGGTGTATTCCCCGCATACATGCTAAAGGTGATTTCCGTGGGATGTGGAAGAAACAGGGGGTATGTGCTGGCAGTACTGAAGTGGAAGCATGCCATTTTTACTGCAAATGACGCATAAACGGGTAAGCGTGCTGTGTTCGTTTGCTTGGGCATCTGCAAGAAGTGTCCCAAACTGAGTGGCTTAAACAACAGAAATGTATTATTGTCTTGAAGTTCTGGAAGCTGGAAGTCCAAGATGGAGGTGTCGGCAGGGCTAGTTCCTTTCGAGGCTGTGGCAGAGAATATGTCCCAGGCCTCCCTCCAGCTTCCTGTGGTTTGCAACCACTGGCGTTCCTTGGCTTGCAGATGCTTCATCTCAATCTCTGCCTTCATCTGCACATGGTATTTTTCGTGTGTGTGTGTCTGTGTCTCTGTCCAACTGTCCCCTTTTATAAGGACACCATCCACATTGCATCAGGGCCCAACCTACTCTTGTGTGACCTCATCTTAACTGATGGCATCTGCAATGACCCTATTTCCTGATAATGTCATATGCTTGTGTACTTTGGTTTAGGACTTCAGCATACGAATTTTATCAGTCTGGAGGTATTGTTCAGATATTATTTAAATGTCACAATTAGTGGTTCATGTGCACAGTTGTCTGTATGTATGTACAGATATACCTCTTTTATATGGCCTAGTGGGGCACAAGAATTTCCATGTCTGTGAATTTCCCAGCAACTCGAGATTAGCCTTTTAGCATTAAGTACTTTAAATGTAGGTGAAATCATTTTAGATAGAGAGCTGCTTAAATACATAAAGCATTTTGTTGTTTTGTAATCAGGGCGCAGAGCTATGCATATTTCTCTCTAGTGAGATTGTGAACTCCGGGAAGAAGATGAAAGTAAATTGCTCATCTAGATGTTCCCGGCGTCTGGCGTAGTGTCTCTCATGAACTACGAGCTTAATAAATGCGTTTGGAATTAAACTGGGTGCTGAATATAAATACAAACGCACACTGACGACTTAGGGTTACCATACAGATGTCAACTCCTGTACTGTGTACAGTGAAGTGACCCCTGGAGAGGGACTTGAGTGTGTGGACAATTTGGACCTGCACCCAATGTCTTTAAGCGACTATTTTTTGCTTTTTTCTTATGTCTACATTTGACAGTTTTTCTACGTCCTTCCTCGAAGCCATTTTTTGCTGTGTTTTGTCTCCCTCAATAGCTGCATCCTGCCTCCTCTTTTCCCATTTCCAGTGTGCAAAGCCATCCCCACTTTCCCTCACACATGCCAAGTCCACTGCCACCCCAGGGCCTTTGCACATGCTGCTCTCTCGTCTTGCTTCTCTCTCCAAATATCTTTGTGGCTTCCACATGCCCTTCATTGAGGCTTTGTTCAAATGTCACCTAATATTGTAGAGTAAGTTTATATATTGCTAAATTTTTCCAAGAATGATTTCAAAAGATTAACATAGGCCAGGCGAGGTGGCTCACGCCTGTAATCCTAGCACTCTGGGAGGCCGAGACAAGAGGATCACTTGAGCTCAGGAGTTTGAGACCAGTCTGAGCAAGAGTGAGACCCCATCTCTACTAAACACAGAAAAAGTTAGCTGGGTGTGCTGGTGCTCGCCTGTAGTCCCAGCTGCTCACGAGGATGAGGCAGGAGGATCCCTTGAGCCCAGGAGTTTGAGGTTGCTGTGAGCTAGGCTAACGCCATGGCACTCTAGCCTGAGCAACAGAGCAAGACTTCATCTCAAAAAAAAAAAAAAAGATTAACATAATATGTTTAAACTATAATGGAATCTAGGCATGCAACAAAGTTTTTACAGAGAGGTCTTTTTTAATGGAATTCATGGCTATTAAGGAGAATCCTGAAACTTGAGGTTCTAGGTTATTTGAGGAGTCTTATTGTTGGGAGTAATCATGGAGGCGTATAATTATGTGAGTGGCTAGTTATTATGAGGTGGAAATTGTTACTGATATTAAGAACTTGGAAGACTGGGTTATTTTCGAGGGCGAGGATGTTGGTGTTCTTCGCGAAGGCACTACAGGTGGCTGCGTCTACAGTTGGGTGGCTGATCGGTGGCAGTTGCTGGTGGATCTTTATTTGTTGGTATTTTTATTGTGACTGAGATTACTTGGGGTAATTAAATGATTAGTAATAGAATTAAAAGAGATGAAGTGACAAAAGAGAGGAAATACAGCTTAACTAGGCCTTTTTGATTAGATAGGGTTATTGAAGTCGATATTGTAGTTGGGATAGGTTTCTGGTATAACTTTTTCTATCAGACTGAGTCCAGTAGGAGTGATGCTGTGTTTTGGCTTATAGATATTCGGCCAGAGTGGCTTTGTGTTGTTCACTCTAGAGTGTCCGTACCTACCAGCCCTGGAAGGCACCTGCGTTCTCGTCAGGGGCAGCGGGGCTGGCTTTAGCTAGAGTTTGTACTTTTGTACTCGAACCGCAAGCATTTATTTCAATGTGCAATTGATAAAATCATTTTTCAGTAACACAATCAGGAGAAATACAGCAATAAAACAGGATGAGTAAAATTTACAGTTAATTTGAAGAAAACAAAAAATATTCACTATGTGGCTCCCAAAGTAGCACAGGTATCACATCCATGATAAGGATGTCAGAGAAGCACAGGTGTGACCTGAACACACCACAGGGGGTGACTCCACCCAGGGGTCTGGGAGGGGATTCTGGAGCCCAGACCTCTTGTTCCACCACCAGCCTCAGACCGGACCTTGAATGTCCTGAGTCTTTGTGAAAGACGTTGTAAAAGAAGTTGCTACGGCAGCCACAGGCTGTGAACCTGTGATTACCTGGAGCAAAGCTGCTTGGGCACGAGGGCCACAACCATTCGTTTTTGGGTGCTGGCTCCGGACGCTGCACCAAGTTAGGGTACGTCAGCATGTGAAGAATCTGAGACCCTGACTTGGAAATAATTGGCCGCACCCCTTTTAGTCGAGAACATGTGTTTTCAACGTTTCCAGGGACTGAAGTGCTTACAAGCAACAAAACAGACTCAAACTGCAAGGTGAGCGTACAGCCACAGTTGCGTTCACCAAAGCTTCTCTCCGCGGGAAGCCACTTCTGTGGCCTCAACTACTGGAGCAGAACTTGAAAGAGAAGCGTTGCATTCTCCTCTTCCTCACTCGCCCAAGCCGCTGACTAGTTTAAACGGGTAATGCAGTTAGTCCTTCATTTACACGAGTTACAGACAACTTCGTCAACATCTCATTAATAACGTATTTACGCTAATCTTAGAAAATGTCTAACAATCTTACTTGTCTCATGCAGTCGTCCGTTTTTATTGTGTACCTCTTTGTGGCAAGATCTCTACCAGGTTCTAGGGAAACAACAGTGATCAAGACTGACAAAACTTTGCGTACAAGACATGCAAAAAGATTATTTTGCATGCTGCAAATTTTGTAACATACTATGTATATATGTATGTGTATTTTTGTGTGTTTAGAGAGAGAACAAGAACAATATCAATATTTAACAGTGGTGAGATGCTGACGGTGTAATTGTGTGTGCTTTTTATTTTCTATGTTTTTACACTCTGTATTCCAAAATTCACTATTATGTATGTTAAACTTTTCTAGACCATAGAGAAAGAAGAGCTTTAAACATTTCTTTTTTACAAATACAAAATAAAACTGATACAAAAACCTGGGACATGATAACATAAATTATATAGATGTGATTACATAAATATACAAAAAATATATATGCATCTGTGGGTTTCTATGTGTGCACATACAGACACGCACACACCCATATATATGTGGCATTTGTCTGTATGTCTTTTCATTTCTCCCAGCGTCAATGTCCTCTTCCTATTTTTAGGACATTCCCGACCTTGTAAGTATTGGGGGGTGGAGGTGGGGGACAAAGCCAGCCTTTCACTGGATAAGCTAAAAAAAGCCCAGGTTCCCAGGCAGTTAGACGCACCTGTGCTGAACTTGGCACAAGAAGTGTGGAGAAGTCCCACGGGGGTGGGTGGTGCAGTGACACCGCATTTCCGCGGGAGTTGCAACTTGCAGGGACAGGGCAGGTGTCCCATACTGAGTCCTGACACAGAGCGATCAAGCGGTGGTACTGGTGACCACCACAGCAACCAAGGTAGCCCCACAGGACTGCGTTAGCAGCAGGACGTTTGGGCGTGGTGCAGGCTAAGCCTAGACTTTCTTGTTCCTCCTTGTTTACAAACCAGGTTCTACAGCCTCCCTGGAGAGTCTACCATTCAATAAAGTCGCTTTCCATTCATTAACCAGAGTTGATTTCTATTTCTTACAACCCAAAGTCCTGGGCGACTGGGGTGTATACTTCATGATAGTGCATTGGGCTCAGTACCAAACGTGACCTTGAAATTCACACGAGCTTGTAGTTAAAAAATATTGCAGACACACCACATGTGAGAGCTACTGGTTTAGATGCTAAAGAAATATATAACTTTCCATTTAGGAAGCCTGAGTCCATTAGTGAACTCCGCTAATAGGTCAAGAAAAGTAATAGCTAATAAATATTTTATTAGCATTTTTTTGAATCTCACTAATAAGAAAGCCAAATATTTCAAAAGCAGCAAGAGTCACATTCAGCATCAAGCCATTACTCAGTGCTGTGTCTGCTGTTCCTTAGGACTTTTTGTGAAATTATTAGAGAAGTTCAAATAGAATTATGTGGGCAACCATGAATAGTTTTACTTTTCTATTGTAAGCCATCATGTTTTCTTACTTTGTTATTTACGTACATTATGTATTCAGTACTAATTTCCTATCTATGGCACAGTAAATTTATGGCTACATTAACATATTAATAGCTCTCCATTTAGGAAATAAAACGAATGTGTTGTATGTATTTAGTTTAAAAAAACTACTGAAATGCGTTAAATATAATAAGACTCATTACATATCTTTCATCCTGAAGATTATTAGAGGCCTTTACAAACCAAAAGAAAAATCACCACCACCACCACCACCAAAACCCCAAAGCTAGTAGAACCACAATCTATCACTTAAATAGAGCTGAGCTATAATTGTTTTCTCTTCTTAGCCTATTTGAAACCTTACCTTTCAGGGAAAAAATATATATCAAACTTAAAGTACTAAAAAAATTACCAAATTTTTTCTTACTTAATAATTAATATGATTTGTTAATTCTCTTCCAAGAAATATTTTACCTAGTTTGGATTTGTCAAGGCTAAAATCGGTTGGAAGTGGGGGAAAAGTCACTGTGGGCATTTAGGGTTAGGAAATGGAAATGGGGTCCAATCTGGGTTCCCAATATTTTCTCTAAAAGTTCTCGGTTGCTCCTTTCTGTAAAACAGTGCTGAGGCAGACAGCTGTCAGCAGACTAATCACACACCCTCCAAGGAACACATCTTTGAGCAGTTACGTAAATCATGCAACAGCAGCTTCTGCCAGATATAAAACAAACCCCAAACCCTCTCTTCCCTGGGGATTTACTTCTGTGTACATGAGACGGGGAACACAGTATTTCTCACCCATTCATGCTATTAATACAAATCCTTGTTAGGAACTTAAAAATCACAAGTGTCCGCAGAGACAGCAATGGAAAAGTTTTAAAGAAGGAACTATCATAATCACAACTGCTACATTATCGACTAGGACACGTAAAGTGCCAGTGTGGTCTAGTAGACAGAACACACAGTCTAGAACCGAGGGGCTGTCGGCCTGAGTTCTGGCTCTGCCATCTAACTAATTATCTGCGCTGTCTTGGGTGAGTTGGGCTATGCAGCTCACTCTGTATCATTAAGTAATACCAGTTTTGCAAAGATGGCGAAACGTCTACAAAGATAATGCATATAAATGTTTAGCACATTGAAGGTATTTAATATATTATAGCTTTTATTGCTGTTGGAGTAACTGGCCCAAGCAACTCAGGCCTGAGTCTGAGACTATGTTCTAATTGTAAGATTCGGTTTTAATGACTGGTGATAGTTTTATCCCCCTCCATTCCCTACCTTTGCATAGAATTATCTGAATTCTAAAATTACACACATCAAAGTTGAGGCTACCTCATCCTTCTTTCACTGCTACCCTAGATTTGTTTAGGTAAAGACGGCATCATTATATCATGTGGTCCCCAAAATTCATTCTTACAACATTTGATAAGGAGGTTCTATTACAGATTCTTGGAAGGAATCAAAGATCTTAGTTTACAATCTAGATGACAAAATAAGGCACAAGTCTGATTTGAAATATCTATCAAAAGATACCACCATCCATGGTAAGTGGCAATATATGCTTGTGTCCAATAAGTGATGAGTTAAATAGTTAATAACACTCTAAGAAAAAATAGAGATCGCCGTAGGTTGCATGATCAGGATTTATTGGAAAGCTCTCAATAGCAAACCCAACCCAACCCAAATTGGCTGAACCAAGAATTGGAACACATAGGGCCACCTAAGAGGTCCAGACGTAGGTGGCTTCAGGTTTCTTTGTCCTTGAGGCCTAACAATGTCAACGCGCATTCAGTTTCTCTGCTTTGCCACTTAACGGCATTAGGTTTGGCTTCAGTCTGGCCTTCTCTCTGATGGACAAAAGGGTGAAGCCACTGCAGACTTCAAAAACTTCCACATTATACATTACCACCCAGAAGGGTGACCAAGCGTCTTTCCTTGGCCTGAATCAGACTGTGTGCCTATCTCTGACCCGCACTGTAGCAAGCATATGGTGTTATTAATATATTGATAATTCTGGTAAGACCCAAGTACTCCAGCCCTCAAAGGGTGTGGACAGGACGGGTTAGTGGTCAGCATTACCTGGGGGACAGGGAGTGGATACTGGAATGTGGTCACAATGTCCACCATAGATAACTTCATGGAAAAGATGAAGTTGAGAATCTTGGATAGTCCAACTATTCATACTATAGAATTTAAGGATTAACTCTAGCCCAAAGTCATGGACTAGATAGAATTAGTCTACAGTAGAGAGAAAACCAGATTGGAAGCAGGACTGCCTGGGCCCTGTCCCAGCTCGGCCACTGTCTGGCTGTGGGGCCTTCAGCAGAGTATCGAGTCCTCCTCTGCAAACAGAGACAATAACAGTCCCTGCTCCCAGACTGCTGTAAGGGTCGAGTGAGCTATTTGCTGTGAACCCACAGCGAACAGAGCCTCACACCCATGAGTCCCAGCACGATGGCTTTCAGGTCAGAATTCTTTCCACAATGGCGTCCTTCCTGCCCAGACCCTAAGAGACGCACAAAGAAGAAAGGACAAAAGGAAGCAGGAAGTTTTATTACAAGAGGTAGTCCACAGAGACCGACATCACAGAGTGAGTGCTTCTCCAGATGCAAGCAAAAACAAATCGAGTTTGGGGACATAGTTTGGGACCAAGAAGTAGAAACCCAGAATGCCAGGCCAGGAAGTATCCTATATGGTGTTCCTTGAGTTGTTACAGCAGGTCCAAAAAAATTAGAAGTATTTCCATGACATTACCTCATTTAGGCAGAATTCCACCTTTTCCGGGGCAGTGCCCGTCCACATGCTTATCCTTAGCCAAATAACAGGTCTCTCACCTTCCGTGACGGTTGATTTTATGGTCAACTTGGCTGGACAAACATTACTCTGGGTGTCTCTGTGAGGGTGCTTTGGGATGAGCTTTACATTTCCTATAATCGGTGGAGTTTGAGGACAGCACATTGCCCCATACCGCGGGTGGGCCTCCGCCCATCATTTGAAGGCCTAACGGAACAGACTGGCTCCGCAAGCAACAGGGGACTCTGCCAGCAGCCCACCCGTTTCGGGACTTCATCTGCAGCACTGGCTCTTCCTGGTTCCCCAGACTTCAGACTCCAACTGCAACTCTTCCCCGAGTCTCCAGCCTGCTGTCTTCCTCCATCGAATTTTGGGCTTGCTAACCAAGCCTCCAGGCACGTGAGCCAATTCCTTAAAACCAATCTCTTTCCATATGCATCCACGCCCTCTGGATTCTGACTCTCCGGAGAACCCTGATTAATGGGGCCGCCTTAAAGAGAATTACATCAATGCAATTTGACTGGGGCAGTGGTGGCCCTGTCAGTGCTAAGATACTTCCGCGGCCGCCTCTCTGTCCTTGAGAGGTCCTGTTTGTTACTCTCCTCGGCTGCAGTCTGGCCGACTGCAGTGTCTGCCCTCCGAGGTTCCACATGGGAACGTCCTTTGGCGATGGGGCCGCAGGGAAAGGGCCCCGACTGCATCACTCTTCGGGGTTTCCGGGTGGCAGGGATCACGGCGTTCCCTGAGCCTGGCCGATTTCTCACATGCTTTCTACTTTACGAAATTTCCAATTGTCCTTGGACTTTCGCACGAGCTATGTGCCCTTTGGTTTTTCTGAAGCCACTGCTCTTGTTCTACGGCATCCTCCTGCGGGAACTGCACTTGTGTTTTCCATCCCTCTTTTTATCTGAAGTGTGTGAACACCACAGTCACTGTCAAACTGTACCGCATTAGCGTGATAAATCATTCGGATATACAATCCCACCTCCGCCTGCTCCGCCTATTTCTTGCATGTATCTGCACCGACATTCCACTTCTGAGAAGTCTTCCGGCAACACTCGGTCATATTCTGGAGGACATAATTCCCAGAATTAATGAATTTATACAGTAGCTAGTTTTTATTTGTGTGTTTGTTGTGCTTTGTTTTTAATCTGCTCCCTACAATTACATGGGAAATGTCCTTTTTACTTTATTCTTTGTCATCTCTTGCAGAATCATCTCCATCTTCTGTTCTACTTTGCATGTTAAAGCACAGAATACAACACCTGTCCCAAACTGGATTTCTACATTTCTTCCCTTTCCTTGAGTACCTAGTTCGAGGGCTTCATATCACGCTCGGCCAGTTTTAATAGAGTTAATTTAAGTCAGTAGGTCTCAAAAAGCTTTACAAATGTTAATTAATTAAGCAATAGAACACCCTTATGAAACAAGGATTATGATCCCTATTTCACAGGTGGGTAAAAATCCAAACACACAAAGCTTGAGTGACATTAATACTCGGCTGTTATTGGAAGCTGCAATCACATTCAGGACTGCGCTGGGCAACGTCGGTGCCTGCCGCCTGCAGGCCTATCGCCCCACTCTGCAGATGGGAAAATGGGCGGAGAGGTCCATTTCAGTATCAGAGCTATATTAAATATTCAGAATCGCTTGAATTATTCACAGGCCTGTAGAGTCTCTCATTTTTGTTTGCTCTACTCTCCCCTGCCACAGCAAAGTCACTCAGGGAGCCAGCAACGGAAAAATCCAGGTGTGGATTTAATGTGATTCGGTTTACACCAGCTCTCAGACTGCCTCCGGGAAACATGGCTCTCAGGTCTGATCACAGCGGCCAGCAAGAAGAAGAAGAAGAAAACACAGATCTAACTCAAAACACAAGTGTCCTGGGCCAGGACAAGACCAGGGATTCAACCAGCGTAGATTTCCTGGCCGCCTACTCTGCACCTTGTTGTTCCCTGATCCTGTGGCCCAGGGACAGCAAATGACTTGCAGTTCCAGGGCCTCCTTCATTGCCTCCAACTCCCCGCGGGGGCTTCCTAGGAAGCCCACCTCTGCCTCCTCATTCCTGGGCCTTTCCTGCCTCCCCATGTGGGGGGCGCTGCATTCAGCTCAGTCCCAGTTCTTAGTGTGGATGTGGCCCCAGCAGATGCGCCCCTCAGACTCAGGTCTGGCTCACCTGGCCGTGAACCCCTGCAGGCAGCCACCTTCTTCATCCGTGTGCGGTCAACAACACCCAATGCTCCAGACCAAACAAGCTTTTGTAGAATGAGGCACAACACAGCTATAGACAGGATGGGAGTGTGTTTATTCATAGGAACTTTACTTCTTGGCCTTTTTGACAAAAAAAATTTGTGTTTGTGTGATTCCCTCTAGATTTAGAGCCACACGGGTTGCAGAGGCTGGTCTGTGGCCTAACAGCCTAAGAATCAGCTGGATGCGCTGATTAAAAAAGCAGATTTTAGACCTGATTTCAAACACTTAGGATCTGTATTTTGGGAGGTAGGCCCAGAAATCTGCATTTTTGCTTATGTAATTTTGATGTTTGTTTGGTATGTTTGGAAACTAGATTCAGGTGTCATGAAATCTTATTACCATCTTATTAGTACTGTAATATTTTTACGCTCCATCAGAGAAGTTTGTCAACTGAAATAGCAATATAAAAAAAATTTTTTTAAAATTACAACATACTTGAGTTTCAGAATTTGCTGGCTTGGAAAATAATTGCTCTGTTCTCCCCATTGTAAAGCTCGCTGCAATAGTTCTCTCTTGGAGCAGAGTGATCAGGGACTTCAAAACCACAGACCATCTCCAAACAAAAAATACAAGGGGCCAACGGCTAGTCAGTATTTTAAACATTTGAATGCGAGTGTCTCTAGTTAGGGTTTGCCTTTCCCAGTCTCCACAGGCCACAGGTCTTGTCCTACCTGTTCATTCACGGTACCTGCTAGATGTGAAAGCACAAGTTTATACCAATGCCTCCAAGCCGGCAATCTGGGTGTAAATGAATAGCAGCTATTTGTGTTATATATTACACCTGAAATAAATCACAAATAGGATCAATCTCCTCTCTATTCTAGAACAGAGGCCTCTAATCTAGTCTCCTCATGCAATTTTATCCATTACATTATTTAAGCCAGCATCCCTAATATATATATATATATATATATATATATATATATATATATATATATATATATATATAATTTTAAAAACCTTGCACATGTACTATTGTTAATCTAATCATTAAATGGTAATAAAAAATAATCTCTTTATTTTTGTAAGCTAGAAAATAAGTACCAATAAGGCACTACCATTTCTTTCCTTCATTCCTATGGATGATCTTGCGAAATTCTGAGGATGCTAGCAGTCTCTCTTGGAGACCCCTGTATTAGAATACAATTTCTGAATGCATGGTGGTACGTGCATTCTTTCATGAGGTATCTCACAAAAAATTCCTAACTATTAATTGCTAGCACACTGCAGTTTGGAGATGACTGAATTGTTTTAGAAATCGCGGAGTATTCGAAATCACTGCTGGCCCTCCTCCTTCGCATTCCCACTCCCATGCCTTTCCTGGTGGTGGATGCTGAGCATAGTTTGAGCCTTAGCCCATCTTCTCTCCAGAACCACCCAAAGCGGCCAAGCAGCCCTGATACCTGTTGATGGCCCAAGCGAGTTAGAATTATTGCAGTAATTGTGAGATGCTGTTGTACCACTTTCCAGAAATCCTATTTATTATGCACGTGAATAGCATCCTTCAAGTGTGTCATGGCAGAAATCTGTGGCTGAAAACCCTGCTCTGCAAGGGGTCTCCTCCCCCATCAATAAACTACTGAAGTTCATCTTCGGCTCCTGAGAAGGAAAACACAGAGCGAAAGTCACTGATGCCAGTCTCTCCTCCAGAATCGACCAGGCTCACTCTTTGAAGCGGGACTCATTCACGGTGGCCGCCTCTTCTCTACTCTCGAGGGTTGGCGGCTTTGTCACCCCCTAGACGTTCTCCCAGAGCCCACGAAAGAAAGCCACTTCGGTTCGTCACTCGGCACACACGTTGGGCACCAACGAGGCAGAAGGATCCCTGCCTTCGCCGCTTACAGCCCGGAAGGTGGTATCTCTGATTCACTAACTCCTTTTGCGAACCGAGGGCCTCTCCGCACTTAATGCTTGGATCGGAACAGGATGCCCAGACGGAAGAGCGAGGTGGGGTTGGGGACTTCGTGGCGCGGGGCTGAGGTCGGGGATGGGGAGAACTTGGCGTCCAAGCCCAGCAGGGAGGAGCCGCTGCCGCAGGCAGGCCGGGCACACACTGTACTTGAAGGACATTTCTCTACAGATGCTTTTTCCAACAACTAAAATGTCAAAAAAGAAAAATAATAGTATTCTAAGTCTCTCCACCCCCCCACCTCTGTCCCCACCTCTCCCCGCCCAGTTCCCGCAATGTCGCATCCCCCAGGCAATGACATCCACAGGCTACACCATTTCTTTTTCCTGATGCTCATCTCTCTCTCCCTTAGTCCAAACACAGTGACATTCCGTACTTTCCCTCATTCTGAAAGCATCGTCCTGACACCCCCTTCGCCTGGTCAGGAGCCCACGCTGAGCGGCAGCGGTCCCTGGCCTCCGGGTCGCCCACCCTGGAGCTCTAGGCTTGGACACCCTCACGCAGGGCTGTCGGCGGCCTCTGGCCACACTCCCTGGGAAAGGCCTTCTCCCTCTCCGCCGCCCAAGCCCTCTGCTCCTTTAGGACGGGCGCCAGCTCTGTATGGGAGTTGGAGGGGTTGTAGCCCATCTCGTGTGCCCCTGCCCAGCTCTCCGGGTCACACTCAGAACGAGATGTCGCAGGAGCCAGTTCAGTCAAGGGTTCCCAGCTGACCTACAGCAACGCTCTGCCCGGCCTCTCTGTGTGTCCCCAGACCCAGGGTTCTTTGCATGTGTTACCTCCTGCTCGCTCTTGGACCAAAAATACTTTTACTTATAAAACAGTGTCAAGTGAAAAAGGCTTTGACAAAAGTGATTCTTCCAGAATTTTTTGGTTCGATTGAAAATGCTTAGTAGAAATATTTAAGATTTCGGCCTGGTGCTGTGGCTCACAGCTGAAATCTTAGCACTTTGGGAAGCCAAGGAGGAGGATTGCTGGAGGCCGGGAGTTGGAAACCAGCCTGAGCAAGAGCGAGACCCTTCTCTATGAAAAATAGGAAAATTAGCCTGGCTGGGTTCGTGTCCCTGCAGTTCCAGCTTCTGAGGAGGCTGAGGCAGGACGATTGCTTGAGCCCAGGATTTTAAGGCTGCAGTGAGTTATGACGATGCCACTGCACTCATGCCCAGGCAAGAGTGAAACCCTGTCTCCAATAAAAAAAAAAAGAATAGGAAGAAGAAGAAGAATAGGAAGAGGAAGAGGAAGAAGGAGGAGGAGGAGGAGGGGAAGAAGAAGAAGAAATGGTGGGTCCCTGGGGGAGTGAGAGAGAAAAAGTAAACAAGGAGTTTCAGTAAATTATATTAAAAAATTAAGATTTCATACTCTTCTGCCTTCTTAAATAGACCATAATGAACACAATTTAAGTTTTTCCTTTTGACTTAGCATCACTAATATAAACACTGATTTTTGTTATGTGATGTAACATGACGATGCTCTCAGGGATCACTTGAGTGGAACTATTTATCGTTATACTACATGATCCCAGACTTGTGAACTTTCTGTTTGCTTTTCATAGCCTCCTTCTTAATCTATCTTTTTCTTTTCTTTCTTTCTTTCTTTTTTTTGCTGCAGACTTCTTTAGATTCTCAATTCACTACTCTAAATATATTGTTTGTGATATTTTATGAGTCAGAAAACCAAAATTTTAACTGTTAGGGAGTAATAGGAATACATAGTATCTGAGGGCCTCTTTGTTTTACAGATGGCATGTGGAGAATCCAGTGAAACTCAATCTAACCTGGCAGGATAAAAGGTCGTAGCATGGACCCGCGCACCTAGAAGTACTTATTGCCAAAAGAATCACAAAATGCTTGAGATACAAAGACAAAGAGAAATCTTGTATCACTGTGAAGTTGAAAAGCTCTACAAATGTACAGCAATTCTCAAATTCTGATGGAAATATTTCTTAAAAACAAACCTAAAATTGAAGGGGAAATCTGATGTCCCATTTGTGATTATAAAACTTCTTGACATTGGACATTTCTTTCTTTTTCTCTTTCCTTTTTTCAAACATTTCTTTTGACTTTTGTGAGTTTTACTAAACACTCCCCATGTATTTCCCAACATTTAATACATCCTCCTCACCCTTCAGCTGTTTAAACTCTTTGTAGTTTTACTCAATGGAGTAAAAGAAACACAAATCCACCAAATAATCCCACAAAAATAGGGTCTTATTATGATTTTGGTTTGGCCGAATTTAAGAGAAAATCTGAGCAACTGTGACTTACCCAAACACAGAGCAGTGGTTGGCAATGATTCAGTAGCTCCAGGCTGTCATGGCTGGTCAAGGAGTCTGGAATCCCTTTTTCCTCTCTTTCCTGATCACAAGATCGCACCTGCAGCTCAAGCCATCACCTCTATATCCCAGATGGAAGAAAGAAACATGCATAAAGGCAAATACCCACTAGGTATCCCTGATGAGGTGTTTTCCTGGAGGTCTCACTGAACAACTTTCAGACATCTGATTGACCAGAACCATGTCACATGGTCACTTCTGTCTGAAAGGAAGGCAAAGGAATGTAAATTTTTGGCTGGTTATGCCATTCAAACCAAAAGTAAGTTTTGTTAGTAAAGAAGAATGGCCACATAACTATTAGGTAGCTGCCCACAGCCTCGCTGCAGATATAGTGCAGGAAACTCTACTGAGCGGAGGCAGAGGACACTCCTGATTCCTCCTCGCAGAGCTCACGTGGTTCTCCCTCATGCTTTCTCTGCTTTCTCAGTTTTCCTTTGGTTTCTGACCTCCTCATTTTAGCTTGCAGATTGCCTCATGGCCTCTCAACTCTTGCCAAAACTGGGCCTGTGTATGTGCTTCTGCTCTCCACGCTGGGACAGATGAGTCTGTTAGTCCAGCTCAACTCTCGGAATAGACCACGTGAATCGCAGGTTAGGAGCAAGCCTAGTGTCCGTGAGCTACTTTTTGGTTGTAGCCACCAGCCAGGGGGCACTGGGCAGAACATGGTCATTGACTCCAGCTGGACATGTGAGTTTGCAAAATCCTTCAGAAAGGGATATGGATGGCAGAAATGGTTGGCACCAATGGCATGAAAACACAGGCTAAATACACACTAGTGATTATTTCACAGAAAGAGATATCTAAAGGGTCAAAAATATTATCTTGCCTCATGTGCTGCCTATTATGATTAGATCCGGTTGTCTGTCTGATGGTAAATCACAAAATATGTAGCTCTGCAGTTCAGTCCTATTAGGTGAAAAAATAGAATGGCAAAATGAGCTGCTCTGCTAGGATCTCCTTCCATTCCCTCTATTCCCAAAATATCAAAAGTAATGACATTTTTAAATGAAATTTTATGTGCTTTGACCGATATCAAAATCAGGATTCAATTTTTTCAAGTTCACCAAGCTACTTGTTTCAATGCAATGTTTCAATGAAAGTATTTACTTTAAAGTAGAAACAATGTTGTTATTGTTGTTTTCTGGCAAGAATATTACCATCCATCTTTGGATCAAGATATTATGTGAAGGTAGACTATTTTTATGGCATTTTTTAGATAAGCAATGGTGGGAAGAAGGATGTGATCACCTCTTCCTCTAATTTCTAGATTTACTGGGAGATTAGTTAATGTTTTCACATTTTATATGTTTTCCCGAAAATCCTATCAGTGATGTCTTAACCAAAGATGCCAATAACTTTAACGACTAAATTAAAAATAATTTCTATTTCTTTAAAAAAAATCAGCCAAATGCAAATAGTATAGTAAATAGAACAAGTGGTCCCAATGAGGAATTTGAATCATATTGGTAATCTTATAACGTTAACTGCAAAGAACTATTTTACTAGATGAAAATTATACAGGGTCTATTTTTTGCTTCCTTCAAAATATAAATGAAAATATAAAATCCCACCAAGGTGAAAGACATTCTAAAATATGAAATTAAAACATCGAATATATTACATAATTATTAGAAACAGTTGCCATAGGCAGTTCTGAGACAGTTCTTTGGTTTGTTGTGGAAATCGGTATAACCAAGAAGCGAAGAGTGGTTGTGTTAATTGTGCACTTCGAAGTTTGTTACAATACAACACAAATGTTTCTACAAAACCAAATTTAATATACAACAAACACTCACCATGTAAACACATCTTTTAAAAAATCTGATAATAATTCCAAGGATCACTTACAGGCTTTCATAAAAGTATTTTATATCAAGAATCTCAATACAGAAGAATTTCTATGTCAAAATACATTTACACTGTAAATTGTTTATAGAAAAGAAAGACACAGAGGAACGGAGTTTGCTGGCACTGAATTCAACAGCAGCAACAGCTCCTGATAGTTTCCCTTCATTTTCTACTGCACACATTTCTGACAAAACATGTTGATCTACCCTCTATACTTTGTCTATGGTTTTATTCACTCTACCAGCCAGTTTAATACACCAAGATGTGGTCACCATGCTTATTCCAACAGTCAGCAGATCTCAAACCTGCCCAGAGCATTCACTTCCCCGGGCCCACTCCTGCCCAGGCTGAGGGCCACATGCGGTGCTGAGACACCAGGACTTTTCAATCCATAATATCAGTTTCGAGACAATACTTTAGGAATTAAACAGTAGTTATCAAATGCAAAACTGGAAAAAAGTCACGTAAAAACCACAAGTGGAGATTGATCACACAATTTTATTAGAGTCTTTTGAACAAATGTATTCCTCTGTGAAAAACTCTTGCAAAAGAGACATTGGAGTGTACTAGTTTCAACCCTGAGCGTGAACACTGCGTACCAAGGAGGGTGGGTCAAGAAGCTGGTTCGATTGAAGCACAAGCACAAGCCACTGATATTCTCTATGTGATCAGGTTTTTACAAAAAAATACATAGTTTTCAATAAATAATGCTTAATTTTACAACTTTGATACAGCAATGTCATACACTGTTTTCAACACACTAAACTCCGCATGCTAGATAGTCTACGAGAAGACGAAACTTTGCCATGCATTTTCTTTCCCCCTAGTTAGTGCTATCAAACACCTCATCCTCCAGCGCACCGCCTCAGGTGGCTTTACCCTCTCTCTGTTTCACAGCAATAGGTCGTGCGCTGGCATGCAAACTCTAAAACACGGTCCCCCCCACAAACCACTCAGACTTCTACACAAAAGGGTTTTTCAGCTTTTCTGCTCCCAAACCTGGAGTGGCTAAGAAAGTAAGTTTCATGTGGCCTTGGAAAATACACACTTGTTAACAGTGTCATGCTGAAAACTGCTCTAAAACATCAGGTGGTTCTGTCCTGGTGGCCATCACGAAGCATTATGGGATGCCATAACCACTAGGAGTCCTAAACGGGAAAAATAGGCCTCCGTTTTAAAACAGTCCATTCAAAAAAAGGTGTCACAGAACAAATGCAAAAGACTCTTAAACCCACAACATATGTACAAGAGTAAAAGCAGACAAAATGGGAAAGTAACGAGAATGGCATATAACGTTGCCCCCCATGTGATTCAAGGGAGGAGGTGTACTGTTTTTGAACAAAAGCTGGATGAAGAAAAACGTGACAGAGGGCCCTTTGTCAATATCTATTTGATCAAAATTCTTTATGTGGCATATTATTTCCGGTTGTTCCTTTTTTTTGAAGGAGGGATGTATGTAATGTGTCTAATAAAATAATGTGTCATATTTTTTTTTAAAAAATCTCTTCCAGGAGCCTAGAGGAAATCCTATGTTTTATGCATTTTTAAACTTTTTGTCATTTTGCATTATTTTGTCATTTTCACAGCACAGAAAATCAAGTCGACGCGACTACGTAAAAGAAGTTTGATCAAACAGTGAGACGGGAGCCTCCACATATGCACATCCAGGTTGCTGTGACTCACCAATTGCTCACTGGAAACCACACCTCTACTCTATCATATTGCTTTTAGTGGTTTGTTTCTCTATAGAGAAGTTGTTTGCAACTGAAGGCAACCAGAAGTTCCCAAATCATTTAAAACAATCCTATCTGTGCACTGGCAGACGTACTGGGTCTTGCAAGAATATCTCTACCCAATAAAATTATTACTTTTATACATGGAACATTATGAACTTATGTTTCCCTTTGTAAGCCATTTTATACTTTCTGCACTTTTGTGCTTTTATTGAGTATAAAAATAGGTCTCCTTTAAAATTCTGTTTATTTTAAGTTCACTAAAAAACTACTTGTTTGTGAAATTCTCTTATAAACTCACTGCATCCACATGGAATAGATAAAACTAATTAGGCAGCTAATGGATATAGGTAGTGTTAAAAAATACAATAAAAAAAATATGGTAAGATTCAAGAAAAAAAAAAGCCAGCAGTAAGTAAAATGGAAGAAAGCTCAGTTTCATATATTTTGTTTAATATTTATTGTGGTTGAAAACGTAGGCTCCACAGAAAGGGGCAAAAATCAAACCAAAACAAAACATAAAAAAAAAAAAAAACCTGAGTTGTTATCCAAGAGCAGAATTTTCCAGATCACCAAATAAAAGGGGATGTGGTCAAACAAATCACTTAGAGTGAACAGTGAGAAAGAACCAATAATGAAAATAAGCCAAATCGCAAAAAAAAAAAAAAAAAAAAAAAAAATCAAATCAAGAGTTACATGGAGACGGTCACTTTGGGAACTTGTAAATTCCTGTGTTAGGATACATAAGGCTCATTCTTGTTATCCTCACAGGCATAGGCTATACAAAGGGTATTCGAAACTGACATTCCTTATGGAAATTTTACAAAATTTGGCCCTTAGAATAACTGAGAAATATCCTGAAAAAATCTTCCCTGAAACTGTAATAAAGAAAGTTTCTTATCTACTGATAAAATTGACAACTCAGTAAACTATTTCGCTGGTCTTCCTACATAAGAAAAAAGCACAAATATATTTGCCTCAGAAATCTGTTACAAGCAGGGAACCACACAGTAAAAGAGTATAAAGATTCTATAAATGGGAGAGTGAAGAAAACCTCTCTCCAAAGTGTCCACAAGGATACATATGCCCATTAGAAGAAAAGTAAGAATATACATATTATTAATCATATCAGAGAATAAAAAAGTTAAGGTCGATATAATATATTTATATTGAATGACTACTTTAAAATAGAGCAACTTATTTGCTTCATTTCTCAGATTCCTTGAGCAAAAGTCATTTAAATTCTGAAGTGAAAAACAAATGTAAATTTCTTGTACTGTACCAGTAACAGATGATTATGGTTTCAATTCCCAGAGAAGAGAAAAATAAGTCTTGCCTTTTGAGTCTTTTTTCTTTCAAGAAAAAACAACTAAATCATCCTGACTGCTACATACATGCATATTTAAATCACTTCCCCTCGATTAACATTAAAAAGAAACATCTCTGCCCAAAAGAGCTGTAATGATTTTTTTTCTAGCTAAAGGATAATCGTTCTACAAATAATTTGCCCAGTGTCTGTAGTCATTCATAACATACATAATATTTGCAAAGCACAGTTTAAGTACACTGCCTTTTATTAGCATTGTTTTTTTTTTAATAAAAGGGATGCATCAGAGTGTAAGAACTGGAAATTATTTCCACAGTTTAAAGGATCAATAAGAGAATGCTGGTTCAAGTTCTTAAAGATGGAAATCTTACCAAAATGCCATCAGAGTCCGTGAACTAGTTATAAACAGCAGGACACCCACTGGCTAGGCTGCCGCGCACACAACACCCACCCCCACCCCCCTGTTACCATTTTAAGATATTCTGTCAATGCTTAGTTTAAAATAAGACTTACTTAAGAGACAAAAAAAAAAAAAAAAAAAATCAATTAAACTTTTATTGAAGACTATCCAGTGGCAAGAATACCTTGTGTATTAATATTATATTATGTTTTAGACATTCAATAAAGAATTCATTAAGGATGATTTTCACAATGCATTCATCAAAACAGCCCTAAGTATGGTTTAAAAGCACATTGAAGCGCCTGTCCTGAGTTCTAACAGGTTTTTAGTTTAGATCGCCAACCAACTACTTTTCTCTCATTTTTTATCAAGAAGTTAGGCCACGTGGCTTTTTAAAAAATCATGACTATCTTTTTCCATTCCGAGGCCAAATTACTTTACTAATTTATTTAAAATTTCTACCTCACCCCAGAAAATGTCCAAGATTCATCCATGGTCACAACATAAAACACATGCAACGTTTTCAGGTTTTCGAAATACATAGAACAAACGGGTTTTGTTTTCAGCAAGTTTTAGAACGGCAGTCGGGGGCCGCCACGTAACCTCGCCAGCACAGAGCAACTGTCAACTGTAAACCGCCGGCTCAATTATTCGTGGCCGAGATACGTGTCCGACCAATGACTACATTAGTCTGTCACTGGGGGGAGGGGCGTGAAGTAAACAGCTCCAGAAACCCAGTTCCACATTGAGAACCTTGTTCACACCATCAGCCCTTTCGCTTCCCAAGTCAACTACTGAAATCTGATGGTTCCTCCAAAGGAAAAGCCACAGAGGAGAAATCCGTCCTCCCGCAGCAGAAGCTCGCTGGCTTCGCGTCCGGGGTGGGGGCTGGGCGGAGGCTCGCCCCGAGCAGGAGGGGGCGGGGCAGCCCGGATCGCAGGGGAGGGGGCGGGGGAGGCAGGAAGGGCGCCCGGGCCCCCTTGGCCTAGCAGCTCCGGTCACCGTGCGGACGCTCGCACGGGTCTCGCCAAATCTCAGTAAAAATGGAAGGCCAAGGCTCGGTAGACCGTTTCAGTAGGCAGAAGAGCCCTGGTGATCGTGCGCCGAGTTTCAATTAGCCACTGAGAGCCTCCTCCACGGCGGGCGCCGCAGCCCGGGGAGGCTGAGCTCCGTGGCTGGCGCGCGGGGCCCCCACCGGCCTCCCCGCCTCCCTCCGCCCGCGCCCCCCCCCGGGAGAGAGGCGGTGAAGGAACCGAAGGGGGACTGGAGCGCGCCCGGCCGCGCTTGCCAGCCGGGGCCTGCCGCAAGGCTCGGGGACACAGGCTGGGCTGGAAAAACGCGGGCGGGGTGTGGACGGGCAGACGGTCCCCAGTGAGCAGGGAGCGCACGCGTAAGAGTCGCGCCCGCGTCGCCGCCCAAGCCCCAAGGAGGCTGCTGCAGGAGCACATCAAGATGCCCAGCCAGCCACCTTTGTGGTTCGCAGCCGCCGGGAGGCTGGTTCCGGGGCAGCCCCAGAGCCGGCGCGCGTCGAGAGCGTGGGGAGGGCCCGCGGGGCGCGGGTGCACGCGCAGCCGCCTTCTCCCGGGGTTCCCTTTCTTCCCTCCCGCCCGGAGGCTCCCCGGCCCACCCCGCGTCTCCAGGGCCCGCGGCGGGGTGCGCCCAGGCGCACGCGGCGGCGAGGCCAGGAAACCCAGGCGCTGGCACGCGGAGTGGAGGGCCTCTGCCTTTGCGTCCCCGGCGGCCGCCCAGGCGCCCTTGGCCACCCCGTGCCTTCGCCCCCAAACCGGCGGCGCGGACTGCTCTGGCACACCGGAGGCCTCGGCTCGGGTGCACACGGTGTCTGTGCATGTTCCCCGGGCTGCCCTCGGCCAACCTGCCGCGTCCTCCCTGCTGCTCGCAGCCGCAGTCCCGCTGCGCCCCGTGCTCCTGTGGCCCCGAGCCGTCCCCCATCCCTCAGCAGGGCTGAGCTCTCCCACAGCTCCAGAGCCCCGGGGGCGAGGAAGAGACAGACACCGACGACTTCTCCCCTGTCCTCCCTTCCCTCTCGCCTTCACCGCTACAGGTCAAAAACTGAAGCCGCGTCCGCCCCAGCATCTACCTCTGCGCACACGCGAAGATGCAGCCTTAAAAAAAAAAAAGAAAAAAAAAAAAGGGAAAAATTCAAAACTAGAAACGGCCGCCTCCACCCCCTGAGGAGAGGTGGGGACAGGAGCGCCCCGAGTGCTCCCGGGCCGGGGCGGCTGTCACCGCGATGCACAGCCGGTACGCGGCCGCCACGGAGAACGCACAAGCCGCGGCGAGCGCCGGACCCCGAGCGCGCGAGATGGCCGCCCCTCCCGGCCAGCTTCCAGTGCCTCCGCGCGGCCCGCCCGCCCGCCCGCCGCCCTGCCTGCCGGGGTGGGTGGGGAGAGGAGGAGGAGGTGAGAAAGGAAATGGGGAGGGGAGGATGGAAAGGGAAGGCAGAGCGAAAGAATAATACTCTTCCCCCGTCTTTCACAACTAGTGGGAGGAAGAGGGAAAAGAAATCCGCCTGCCAATTGAACGCTTTTCAGCCTAACCCCTGTGGATGTAGAATTCTCTTCTGCCACCCCCATCACGCACACAACGGCCTCGCCACCGAATGCGCTGCGACAACGGGACCTCCAGCTTGACTTCCAGAGAGACTATTGGCGATGCGAGTTTCTATCAGTTCCAGCTGATTTATTAAAATTGTCAAGATACAGACTTCCAGCACAAA
>NW_012138858.1:3824202-3842576 GCF_000956105.1 Propithecus coquereli
ACAGACTTCCAGCACAAAAAAAAAAAAAAAAAAAAAAACAGGCAATGATGTCGACAGTGCATTGAGTCTGCTTTGCCACCATTTGCTACAAAGTATGCAGATGGTCTGTACTTTATTTAGATTATATTGCACAAAATGAGAAACTTTTTAAACTATGTGCCTTTTTTTCCTTTTTTGCTAAAAATCGAGAATCCAGTTTCAAACCTTCCATCTGGGGCCCCATCCACATCACAGCGTATGAGATACATAAAGTCCTACTATAGTACAGTACATATACAATCTTTAAACTAAGATAACAGCTCTGAGGTCTATATCACCATTTTCAATAAATCTTTACCTACAAATATTGAACAAATCTCTACTATAGCTGTACAAAAAAAAAGTTTGCTTTTTTTTTTTAAACCACAAGGCCTTTAGATGCAAGGATTATTTTAAAATTTTAATCCTTTTTAAACCAGGACATAACGTACCAACATACTTGCATGCTAAAAAACAGAGGAAAAAAAGAAATCAAAAGGGAAGAAGTGCCTGAAAGTCTTACTGAAAAAACACAGCAAGAATGTTCCCTTTTCACTGTACAAAAATACGCCTGAAAATATATTAATTTTTAAAAAAGACTGAGGTCTGTTATGTATCAAAAATGTTTCAATACCTTTTGTACTGAGGTCTAGGCTGTCTGGTATTCAATCAAGGAGGTATAAGGGAACAAGTTACAAAAAAAAAGTTGGCAAGTAGAAATCACATTTGTAAAACCATAAACAATTTGATCTGAAAAGTAAACTCTGATCTTAAGTCAGTTCACAGTTTTTTTTTTTTTGTAAGCGTTTGTACAGTCTGCATTTTTTCAAGCTCCCTGCAGTTTTGTTAAGAATCGGATGCATAGAAGACATCAGTTTTCTCCCTCCAAAAAAATAAAATAAAATAAAAAAGTTGCAATGGTCCCTTTTTTTGTTAAAAAAAAAAATCACCAGTTCTTTAAGATCTCTTAAGAAAAAAAATCTCCACCAACTCCCTAGAGTAACAGTTGTGCTGCCAAAAGGGTCCTCTGCAGACGTCTTCCAGACTTCAAAGACCGACAAGCTTCAAACAGCGCCTTCCGGAGCGGGTCCTGCCTCCCCTCCCCCGCCCCGCCCCCTCCGCCTTTGTTGCAATCACGAATTTCAGGAAAAAGAAATAGTAATTACAAAAACACATTTTTTGGGGAAAAAAATCACAACTCCAGACTAGGTATGCAACTACCTTGAGACACGATAAAGGAAGGGAGGGGGGGGCAAAAAAAAAAAGGACAAGAAAAATGTTTAAAAACTACTCATTTCACTTTAACTCCACCAAAATTTTCATCTTTTCCAATTTCTTTGCGTCGCGACATCTTATCAATATCATCGGCATCTTCTTCTCTCCCCTCCACCCTACCACCACCACCAACACCATCACCATCATCATCATCATCATGACCACCACAACTTCCTCCCAGGGAACCCTGCTCTGCACCCGCCGAGAGAAAGAGCGAGAAGCGGGGCGCCCCTTTCAATACGTGAACACCAGGTCGGAGAAGTTCGCCTCCAGCCAGTCCCCCGCGATCATCTCGCTCAGCTCCGGCGTGCAGTAGTCGGGGAACTCGAAGTGGGAGCCCAGGCTGCCCTCGCTGAACGAATCCAAATCCTTATCCACCAGCGACAGGGACAGGTTCCCGGCCGCCGCGCCGGCCCCCAGCGGCTGCTCGCTGGCGCTGTGCGCGCTTTGGGAGAAATTCAAGCTCAGGTCGAACATCAGGTCGTCGGCGTCCTCGCCGCCGCTGCTGCTGCTGCTGCTGCCGCTGCTGCTGCTGCTGGACGAGGAGGACGAGGAGGTGGAGACGGAGCGCGAGGACGCGGGCGACAGCGCGGGCTGCGCCAGCGGCGGCGGGTGCTGCTTGGTGATGTTCTTGAAGCTGTAGTAGAGACGGCTGCCGCCCCCGGCGCCGGAGGTCGCGCCCGCCCGCACCTCGTCGTAGAGGCTGGCGCCCTCGGGGGACTCGGCCGAACTGCTCAGCGTGGGGCTGGCGGGCACTTTGGCGACGTTGTAGCGTCTCAGCAGCTGGGAAGGCTGCTGCCCCGGAGGCTGCAGGAGCTGCTGGTGCGGGGGCTCCTCGTCCTCCTCGTCCGGCTCCTGCTTGATCTGCAGCTGCAACTCGTCGTCGTCTTCCTCATCCTCGTCGTCCTCGTCCAGAAACACGCACTTGACCGTCTTGCCCGCGCCGCCGCCGCCCGCGCCGCTCACGCGCAGGCTGCCGAGCACGTAGTCGTCGCCCGCGCCGCCGTAGTCCCCGGGCTGGGCCGCCTTGCCCGCGCCGGCCTTGGCGCCGGCGGCCGCGGGGGCCTTGAGCTTGCCGCATTTCTTGCTCGAGCCCTTGGAGGTCTTGGCGCCGCCCGCGCCGCCGCCCGCGCCCCCAGCGCCGCCGCCAGCCGCGCTCTTCTCCGGGCTCTGGCTGGCGCTGGGTTTGGCCGAGGGGTCCATTTTGGGCTTTTTCCGGGGCCGGTACTTGTAGTCGGGGTAGTCGGCCATGTGCTTAAGCCGCAGCCGCTCCGCCTCCCGGATGAACGGGATCTTCTCGCTGTCCTTCAGCATTTTCCACCGCTTGCCCAGCCTCTTGGAGATCTCGGCGTTGTGCATGTCCGGAGACTGCTCCATGATCTTCCTGCGCTCGATCTTGGACCACACCATGAATGCGTTCATCGGCCGCTTGATGTGGCCCGACGCCGTCTTGCACCAGTCTGGGTCGCTCTCGTCCAGGGCCACCGGGCTGCAAGCCATGAATTCGCCCTCCTCCGTGTCCAGCGCCTCCCGGGGCAGGTTGCTCTCCGCTTCCAAGCTCTCCGCCTGCTGCACCATGATCCGCTGCGGGGCTGGTCGCTCCAACCCGGGCCGTTCGGTCTCGTGTGGAGGTCCCCCTCCCCCTCCCACCCCTCCACCTTCCTGGGCAAGTTGCAAAGTCCTCGGCACCCGGCGTCCGCGGCTCCCCCCCTCCCCCCCGCCCCCCCTTCCAGGCTGCACACAGCGGCTGCGGGGGCTTCGGCGGCTACGGCCGCCGGCGCGCTGGGAGCTGCGGCAGCAACGGGAGAGGCGGCGGCGGCGGCGGCGGTCGAGGCAGCCCGGGACCCCTCTCTCCGGCTCGTGGCTCCCACCGCAAGCGCCGGACCCACAGCACTCCCAGGCGCGCGCGCTCCTTCTGCAAAAAGTTGAGGGCTCTCTCTCAACTAGTTATCAGGGTGTCATATGGGTGACATCACTCCCCCGGCCAGCCAATGGCTGGTGGCCGGCTCCGCCTATCTCCCTTTATTAACTCGTAGGCCCCGCCCCCTTGGCCCCGCCCTCGGGGCTGCTTTGCAAAGATGGGGGTGGCGGGGAAGAGCAGGCATGTCTAGAAATATGTTATTTTTAAAAAATCCGCGTGTGTGCACAGATGCGCCTCTCCCCGGGATGCTTGGGAGCTGCGCACGGCACAGCGGTGGGCGGGCGACCCCGGGGCGAGCGGGCTAGTCCGGGCGCCGCTGCCAGCCGGGGACCAGGTCCCGGGAGAGGCCCAGCGCCCCTTTGTGCCCCGTACCCCGGAGGCCCGACGGTGTGGGCAGACGGGGCGCGCTCACTCCCCATGTGCACACTCGGGCCCGCGCAAAGCGAGTGACAACCGGCACAGCCCAGCTCCGGGTCCGCGGCGCCCGGGGGTGGGCGCAGCTGTCCCCCGGCGCGCCCCCAGGGAGGCTCCGCTGCTCCCCCGCGCCGCGGCCCGAGCCCGCCCGGGAGGCCCGCGAGGCCGCCGGCCGACGGAAGGTGGCGCTTCGACACAACCTTCTCAGGGCACGTGGGCTCCGTTCTCCTTTTCCCTTTCTCCCTTTTTCTAAGGCGAATAAATCAATTTAAAGCCCGAGAGGCTGCACGGCCCCTCCCCCGTTTGCATTTTTCGGTTTTGTTCTTTTTCTCCGTCTGTTTTTCCTCCTCGGCCGTGTCTGGAGACGTCGCCGTGCGGGTTTGGCTGCGCCGCGCCCCCGCGCGCCCCGCCCCGGCGCGGGCGGGAGTAACGGTCTGCGGGCTTGGCTTGCGCCGGGCCCTCGCGTTCAATCTGGCCACTCCCGAGGCCGGTTCTTCAGCAGGTCCTGGGACCAGCCGCCCGGCACCCCCACCCCTTCCCCGGCCTCGCCAGTGAGGAGCCGGGCCCCCCTGCCGCGGTCCTCTCCCGCCCCCTCCTCCCGGCCCCTCCCCCGCTTCCTCCTCCTTCCCGGTCCTCCTCTTCCTCTTTGTCCCTGCCCCCTTCCCCGGGCGCCAGCGCCCTCCCCAGCAGCCTCGACCTGAAGTCTCGCAGTTGCGAGCTAGCAAGCCTCCTGGGTCACTCTCTCGCCGTTGTAGCTAAACACCATAAACCAAACAAAATAAGGTGCATTGGAGTTTCGAGTCCAAATACTTCCTGTGTATGTGGAGAGGTGGCTGTTAGCGCAGCGGCGCGGTGGGCAGGCTGGATCACGGAAAGCAGCCTCAGACCCCGTCTATCTGGCCGTGCCACTTCGAAAACCGTTCTTCTTTGTGTTTCTTTATTTAGCCCCCGCTACCCATCTGTGGATATTCTGGGAGCAATTGCAAGAAAAGCGCCGTTTCCTATGTGTTGTCTGTCGTCGTCCTGGTCTTGTCCACACACTCCAGCACCGGGGATCTGGCAAGTTTGAGTAGTTCCAAAGACCCTGCCTGGAGTCGTGCACCGGAGAACGCAGCTCTTTAGGACTAGCCAAATGATCTAAACTCGCTTCCTTTCAGGTGACCGCCCTGCAAATAATACTACTTTCCTTAAGTGTTGGACCTTTTCTGAGCACTTTAATAACATAAATGGTACCATGTTTTCACAGAGCATGATTTGAAAAAATCACCGCCATCACTATACCCCATCCCCCCGTACACCCTAAAGAAAAACACTGCATCAAATACTTGTAATGTTCAGACCAACTTAAATCTTGATAATGCTGGAAACTTATTAGTTTTAGGGCCATCAAAACCAAAAGAATTTAAGTCATTTCTACTGGGTGACTTGAAGTGTGATGTGTAAACCCCAAGGCAGTGTGTGAAAATTCATCTTCACTCCTGCAAGGCGAGCACTGTGTCTTGTTTTTCTCTTACCTCACGTGTTTCCCAGCCATTGGGAGCACCATGGGAGGGTGGGGTGGAGCAGACGGTGAATCCACACCCTGTCCTCCCAACGCAGGACAGATCCACCTTCTAGGTAGCAGGATTGAAATATCTGCATTATTTGCGTGCAAAGCGTGAGGGCACCTACCATGTTAGACTCTGAAAGAAAATGCATTTGAAAATCTTTGGCAAATTCCGTGTTTATTTGCTGCCTTTACACTACAGCAAAATCCATGCTTAGCTTTAAAATGAGAATGATCTGAGTACAGTAGGGCTGAAAATAATGAATGTTTTGCTCATAGTGCTGTGATCTTCTTAGATGAAATGTAAGTCTACTCTTTCAAATAAGAAACATAATTTCTGTTCAAAGAAAGATGGGTGATTTGTTGGAGAAGATAAAACTAGACCAGGGAAGGTTACATAGCTTGAGAGGACAGGGCTAAGAATACCAAGTGGAACGGTTTAATGAGTCTTTGAATAAACACCTTGCAAAGATTGGGAGTGCTAAAGTGGGCATTGCAGATGCCAGATATGCACGGCGGATCCGCAGCCCTCCCCCCAAATACTGGCAGGGTGACACAGTTTTCACAAAGATTGACCAGATTGCTATTTGTAACATCTCACCCCACATATACAATGTTACTGCACTTCGTGAGGACTTGAATTGAGGAAAGAAAAAAATACTAAATAACTATTATGTATACTTTTTTCCTTTTAGCTCCCTAAGAAAAAAATTTTAAATAAATATAACTTTAAAAGAAAGGAAACATGTTTGAGACCTCGCATGCTTCTTACATGAACAATATTTATTCCTGAAAACAGATGTTTGCAACACCACAAGTTACCACCTGTTTAAAGGAATTTTAGGCTACCAAATAGAAAATGTCGCCTTTCTTTAATAATGTACCTCTTGAAAGTATAATTTAATAAAATGGAAATGTATCTGCTATTTTTTAAACCACTGAATGTATGTCACAGATAGACCCATTGGTCATCTTTTTTAGAGCCAATATTCACTTCATTTTTGTGTGTCTATCTATATACTTATTTATAAGCAAAATATGCACTTTTCCTATTAATGCTAAACATTGTTGGATACTTCATTAATGTTCAGTGTTAAGAGTCACATTTGATTAGAGCCATGAATGACTATATTTTTATGATTATTGTTATCACTTTACAGTTGCATCTTTACAAAAAAAATTTCACTTAAAAGGACTATTACGTGAGGAGGTAAGATATTCAAAAAAATCTCTCAAAATTATAACACAATCAGAATAAATGTAAAATGTTCCTTTTTTCTCTGAAGAAGAAGCATTTTTTAAGCAAATAATATGCTAAAAATATCACTGAGTAAATATTTGACTCATTTGGTGGAACGCCATTTTTAGAAGCATTCCAACTATGTACATTTCCGCATCTCTAAAAGGAAGCCATGCCATAGGGCTCTTGCCTTTTTCCTCCCTTTCCATTTTCTCCGGAAGTGAATGCACTCTTCATTGCTCAGCTCTATTAGGTATCTCCTCTTCACACCTAAATCCTGAAGTTGGATCTGAATATGGTCTGCCTGTTGGATGTTGCTTCTTAAATGTCCCTTGGACATGATAATGAGTATAAATTGAACTCACACTACACACACACACACACACATACACACACACACATACATACACACACTGCTGCTCTTCATGTAGTCCCTAACCTGTGAATCTTACAACAACATACATGTGCTGATGTTTAATAGAGTGTGACCTATTAAAGCCCGCGCAGTAGGGCAGTACAGCATGGGGCAAGGGCTTTGAAACTTACTTTGACCATGACCTATTTTAAAAAGCACATTTTTACATCATGACACAGTACACATGCTATATATGTACAAAGTAGAAATCAAAGTTTAACAAATCAATGTCTCTCTTTATTATGTGTGTAATTCAAGCTATTTTCTATTCTATTCTATACTATTCCATTCCATTCCTTTAAATGTTAGTTCAAACCCACTGAATTACACTATTAACAAGGCATCTTTGAAATTCAAAATATACTGGTGTAGGTGTTGAGAGCTAAGACTATGAAGTGTAGCCTTGGATTGAAAATCTGGTTTCTGATGTCTTTTTTTCTTTTCTTTTCTTTTCTTTTCTTTTTTTTTTTGGTGGATCTCATGTAGCCCTTTTACTTAACAATGACCAGAGGATTCCACAAACCTGATGGATGCCTCTCAAATAATTCTTGTCTTTTTTATTATTCATATGAGCTATATATTCTTTTAAACAATAGATTTATTTTTCCAAGCAGTTTTAGGTTCACAGAAAAATCAAATGATAAGTACAGAGCATTCCCATATACTCCCTGTTCTGACACACACACAGCCTCCTTCATTAGAAGTGTTCCCCACCACACTGGTACGTTTGTTATAATCGGTAAAGCAACATCAACACATCATAATGATCCATGTCGATGGACATGAACCCTACATTTAGGGTTCACTCTTGGTGGTATACGTTCTGTGGCTTTGGGCAAATATAGAATGATAAATATCCACCCTTATAGTATCATGCACAGCAGTTTCATTGCCCTAAAATTCCTCTGTGCTCTACCTGTTCCTCCTCCCACAGCTCCCAGCTCCTAGCCCTCGGGCAACATCTGATCCTTTCACTGTCTCCACAATCTTGCCTTTTCCAGAATGTCAAATACCGGGCGCCATGCAGTATATAACCTTTTTAGATTGGCTTCTTTCCCTTAGTAATATCCATTTAAAGTTCCTCCATGTCTTTTCATAGCTTATAACTCATCTGTTTTTAGCACTGAATCATATTTGATTGTCTGGATGCACCAAAGTTTATCCGTTCACCTACTGAAGATCATCTTGGTTGCTTCCAGGTTTGGCAATTATAAATAAAACTGCTATAAGCATCCTTGTGCAGGATTCTGTGTGGATTTAAGTGTTCAACTCATTTGGGTAAATATCAAAGAGTGAGATCGCTGTATCAGTGGTGTTTGTTTAGTTGTGTAAGAAACTTCCAAACTGTCTTCCAAAGTAGTTGTTCCATTTTGCATTCTTAGCAGTAATGAATGAGAGTTCCTGTTGCTCCACATCCTTGCCGGCATTTGGTGTTGTCAGTGTTTTGGATTTTAGCCATCCTAATAGATATGTAGTGATATCTCATTGTTGTTTTAATTTACATTTCCCTGATGACATGTGATGTGGCACATCTTTTCAAATGCTTATTTGCCATCTGTATATCTTCTTTGATGATATGTCTGTTAAGATCTTTGGCTCATTTCTTAATTGGGTTGTGTGCTTATTGTTAAGTTTTAAGAGTTCTTTGTGTATTTTTGATAACAGCCCTTTATCAGACATGTCTTTTGCAGATATTTTTCCCTCAGTCTGTGGCTTCTCATTCTCTTGACAGGGTCTTTTTAGCCAGTTATTTAACCCTTCCTGTGCCTCAGTTTTCTAATCTATAAAGTAGGATAATAGTAACTACATCTTAGAATTGTTTTAATGATTAAATACTTATCAAGTGCTTAGAATGGTGCTGCACATTAGATGCTCATGCATGTTATTGTTGTCATTTTAAATTTTTTCATCCAGTGCCTAAAACAGTTCCTGGCCCACAGTAGTTATTGCAGAAATGTCTACTGTGTGAAAGAATTTTCATATTTGCTCACACACCTCAGTAAGCTCAGTCAATTCTCCCACCTAAATCACTTCTGAGTTCCCTTCCTCCTGCCCCTTTTCACCATCTATGTGTATGTTTAGGCTCCCTCAATAGTCCACGCATTTTTTAGTAACAGACACCGAACTGCAACCAGGCTATTCATCCCAACGTGAACTTTGGGCTGTGGGGACTTACCAGTTCCACCTGCAGGAAGCCCCTCACCCTTAGGACAAAATCCACTGCCTTTGCAATTCAAGCGAGGCATGGTTTTTCCTTTCTGCTTCTCTAGTTTCATCTCTTTCACAATTAAAAAAAAAAAACACAGGAGCAGTAAGGCAGTGCAGCAGGGAGCAGGGGCTTCCACACTTTTTTGACCATGAGCTGATGTATGAAATGCATGGTTACATCCGGACCCAGCATTCACACACACACACACACACACACACACACACTCTCTCTCCCTCTCTCTTACACACACACACACACACACACTCCCTCTCTCTTACACACACGCACTCACACTCACAGTCAGACAAACAGAATATGCACACATAAAATTGAAGCTAACAACAAGAGGGATGTTTGTGGTTTCAGATCAAACTATTTCACGTGTTCACACTGTTCCTATCAACCAGGCATTTGCTAGAATTTGATGTCTTTTGCTGTTTAAACAAACCTTATTTTAATTAAAAATAAATTTGTTCAACATTTTTTTTTTGGCAGGAGGAAACTGTTCTGGAAAAGGTGTTGAACTGGATAACTCTGGGATTTTTTCTTATAAAGAAGTTAAATAACTGTTTCCCCAAATCATGTATTTCTCATATTGATTCGGCTGCAATATTACACAACACAAACTGCTCTTTCAGTTGCTCTATTTCTCCCAAGGCCCAATATATTGCTCCAGGAAAGGCAGGGTGGGCTTATGGGTGGGGGTGGGGAGATGGCTCTGCACATTGTACTGATTCTCTGCTGTCTGAACCAAAGAGAGTGGCAGAGCCCTACACAGAAACCAGAGTGTGCTTCCTGGATCTGTGGTCTGCAGGGAAAGGTGGTGGAGGCAAAAAGTCTGCCCTGCCCAGGAGTGACGAGGGCTATTCTCTTGGAGACACTGTTCGCTTTATATTAGCATCTTTGTGTTATACACCAAAGAAGATACGCACAGTTTTGCATGTGTGATTGTGGGTGTGACACGTGTTTTTATGGGACTGTAATATAAAGAGGAATGGATAGTCAATTTTGAAAGCACAGTTTTCAAATTCACCAAATCTGATCTCCTCCAACGTGGCTACTATCCTCATGTGAGAAAACACCCATGTCAATGGCTATGAATGTGTTGTTATTTTTAATGACAATGACCAAGAAAGGAGAGGGAATGCTGGTAGCTCTTGAGCAAATGAGTATGCTGCAGATTTCTGGGACTTGGTTCGCACAACTGCAGGAGGAGGATGACTATGGACGGGCCTCGCCAGGAAGGTGGAATTCTTGGTTTTGTCACACGCAGGGTCCCCCTCCAGTCCCTCTTAGGGGGATGAGGCAATGTCCTAGCAATGACTCTTTCTGACGAAGCAGCAGGCTGTGCCCTGGCTGCTTTACCCCACACCCACGATCCCTGTCATCTACTGAATTTTTTCTTAATTGACTGGAACTCAGGTGTCCACTGTTTTTCTTTTCTTTTTTTTTTTCCTGGCCCTTGTGGCACCCATAGCTCTTTCTCCCCTCTCTGTCTCTCTGTGTCTCTCATCATTCAAAATATCTAAGATTATTTTTTGCCATGAAACATTTATATCATTTATATTATTTGTGTTATCCCAATGGTATGGGCAGAGCTGTGTGAAGCGTAAGTAGCTATTAAATTCTAAGTAATCATAGTGCGAACAGAAACAGAGTGACTTTCCTTGGAGAGGGCCATTCATGGAGAATTCTGCCTATCTGTGGGCATGATACAAGCAGCTATTAGTTGCTGTGCAAAAGTATAATAAAAGCCATGTACTGGGGGTGGCAGCAAGGGGACCCGCGTCTCTACTGCCCCTAGAGAAACCTATACAGCTGGCAGAGAGAGGAGTCTGAACCTGGGAGACCTGATGCCTGCCCCCATGCTAACATGAATCAGGATCAGCAACGCAATCATAGGACCAGTGGTCAATCACCCCGGGCCTTGGTTTCTTCATTTGTAACATGAAAATTTTGGACTAGATGGTTTCCAAGGTCACATCTGCCCTCTTAACATTTTGTAGTTCATCCACTACTAAAAATGTCATTCTTACGGAATCATAAACTAGGGAAAATTATTTTAGTTTCATCCTCTTACGTCTTTGGATTCATTATATAATTTCGGATTCATTATATTTTAAAATATGGTCATTTAATCGTGACTTTGGTACTTTATGGTATTTATCATGTTTTCTTCCTCCATTTAAAGGTAGCACATACTCCTTGTAGAAATGTGGCAAGTAAGAAAAGCACCTAAGCAATCCAAGTCGCCTGTGTCTGTCCACAGCCTCCTTCAGTCTCAGTGATGTTCTTTCAACCGAGGCTGGTGTCAGAATCCTCATTAGTTTTTTCTCCCACAGCAGCAGGTAGTCACTGTCATAATGAAAAATTAACATGATTTTCCTTTGTTTCTGAGCACCATTTGGATCTGCACTGGGAGGTGTAAATATTGCATTCCACAGGCTGGAGGAGGTGGAGTGTGATCAGGACGCGGCTCTGTGATTCTCTTCCCACCACCCACCCAGGGGTCCTCTCTCAGATCTAGCTCAGGCTCACTGTCATTTACAACCAAGGTGGCTGCTCTGGGCTTTTACACGCACAGCTCCCAGTGCTGCCTTCTGGCTGCTGTGGCCCCAGGGTGGGGAAGGCCTGGGACAGAAAGGGGTGAAGATCTACGTTCACACGGCAGTGCTGCTGCGCTTCTTGCTTGGCTGCTGGATGGCCACTGACCTGCGGGGATCCAGCAGCAGGAACCCCTTTGTGGGTCCCTGGCCCCCTGCTCTGCCCTGGGCGATGCCCTCTCCAGATGGCCCCTGAAGTCCTTCTCAGCTGCTCTCCCCGGGTGATATCATCACGTGTGACACAGCCTGACAGAGCTCCAGGTCAGCGCTCTCCCAGCCTCCTTCCTGCACCTCCCTCTGACTCACTGACACACCTGGAGCGTTTGCTCCACCAGATCGTGGGAGAGCCCACTGCTCGCTCTCCTGGGAAGGTGCCAGCCAGGCCTTCGTGTGTCCAGGTGAGAGCCCCACTCTGGTCTCTGTGGCCCAATCGTCCCTGAACTACTCCCTACTGCCCCCCATTGGAAATCCACATCTTGGTGCTGGCCAGCCTTGGCTCCTACACACAGTGCGTGGGGCGGCGCATGGAGGCCTGAAGGACAGTGTCAAGCAAAGAGGATGTCTCCCAGCCTTACAACCTTGTGGGATTCGCCCTGATAGGATTTGGACTTGCTTGGGCTTGGTGTCCTCTTTTTCCCTTCTGCGTTCTCCCTTTTGGAATGGAACGACTGTTCTATACCGGTCCCACTGTTGTATTTTGGAAGCAGGTAAGTTGTCTGTTTTCCCAGGTTCGCAGCTGGAGAATTTTGCCGAGGGATGGATTTTGCCCTGAGCCTCCCGCACATTTGATTTAGGTATTTAGATGAGATTTTGGACTTAGAGTTGATGCTGGACTGGGTTTGGACTTTTGGAGACGTTGGGATGTGGGGCATACACTTTGTATGTGAGAAGGACACAGGGTTTTAGGGGTCAGAGGATGGATATTGTGTGTTGAATTGTGTCCCTTCAAAATACATGTGTTGAGGCCTCGCTCCCAGGACCTCACAATGTGACCTTATTTGGAGATAGAGTCTTTGCAGATGACCAAGTTAACATCAGGTCACTAGGGTGGGCTCACACTGCATAGGACTGACTTCCTTATAAAAGCGGAAATCTGAACACACGGAAACACACGGAGGGAAATTGTCCTGAAGGGACACAGGGAGAAGACGACCACTGGCAACCGAGGAGCGAGGCCTGGGGCAGAAGGAGCCGGCCCTGCCGACACCTCGATCTCAGGCTCCACAGCCCTGAAGGAATAAATTCCTTTCCTTTAAGCATCAGTCTGGGGTGCTTTGTCACGGCAGCTCTGGCAAACTGACACAGAGACGGAGCTGAAACCACAGAGCTTTCTTCTCTTGCATGTTCTCTAGGAAACACTTTCTCCTCCAGTGGATTTCAAGACGTCTGCTGCACGGGCAACAAGCTGATGACAGCTGTGGCGAGGGCAGGTGCGGTTACCGCTGGCAGGGTTTCCTGCTGTGTCTGGTGGTCGCAGCCTCGAAACGCACAGGCAGTGAGTGTACTGTCTCCTTTGCGCTTCGGGGTCTCAGGCAAAATTCTGGGAGAACAGCGAAAATACAATTTGCATCTTATTCAGGTCAAAGGGGACGGCTTCATTAACCTACGCAAGCGTGAGATCATGAACTGGATTGCAGAAGCGCGCAGTAGGGAAGGGCTGTGAGGTGCAGTGCTCGGATGCGTGGGCACGATGTGTCTTTAGGAACCTTCCTGGCAAAGCCCCCACTTCAGGCAGCATCCTTGCTTCCTCCCGTCAATCCCCGGGGGGCCGTATGCATCCCTTTACCACGGCACTTATCACAGCTGCACCCCGTCTTCCCCAGGGACCACAGCTGCTCGCTGTGGCACGCCCAGGCCTGGCCCATAGAGGACCCCCCAGAAGCACAGGGTGGGGTGGGGGGACCAGGGAATATCATGAAGGAAATTCCCAGCGGTCCCTCTAGGTTGTTTCTAAAGACGTGTTTCAGCCCTGAGATGCTGCTGTACAAAGAAGCTCCTCTAGCCCATTTCCTTCACGTATTCTGGAGCCAGGAAGAGCTGACAAACACAATTAGTGTGAATTTCAGTTCACCAACACTGTCGTCACTACTGTGGTGGGTGTTATAGGAGAATTATAAGAATAATCCGACTGAAAGAGGAGGCTTTGCTGTTTGACCGTGAATTCCCTGAAGGGTCGGGGTGTGCACGTCTCCCCACCTCTACCCCGAGGTGACCTAAGCGCTGGGCACCTCACAGGCATCAGTGTCGTCGGGATAAATGAGCACAGGAAGACATGAAGAAGAAAACCCAGAGGTCGAAGTCACTTTGAGGGAGTGGGAAGAAAAGGTAAAAAAGAACCAAGAAAAAGAAGGCACAGATACTTTCTCCCCTCCCTGGGTCATTGTTCTGTTGCTGCCTCATATGGTGGCCTTGCTCCCTGCCCAGCCACTGTACATGGTATTTCCAGACTCTTCTTCACCTTGAACTTAGCTGTTGTTTTTCCCTGGTAATGCAGTTCTCACAATATTTCAGTGAATTCACTCTTTTGGGCTTTTTTCCCTTCTTGGAAGCATCTACAGGGGTTGCCCTGGAGGAAAATCTAGCGTAACACAAAACGTATTCCACTTAGATGCATTCTTTTACTCTAGTACGAAAGTCTTAATATTTTCCAACAATAGAACTTCAACACCTTGGTTCTCTTTCCCTTAGAATGAGTTTTCTAAGGAGGTTTCTCCACCCCTCAAGAAAGCAGATACACAGGAGCCCTTAAAACTATAAAATCTACACAAATTTTTGTACCGAGACATGTAATTATACAATCTGAGGGAATTTCTTGGACCTTGAATGTGAGCAATTGGAGGACATCTCAAAGCAAACGTTACTCTCTATAATGGATAGGAGTATCCAGGATAAGTCCCAGAGGGAAGGAGGGAAGTCTGATGTCCACTCACACTCTTCCTCGGTGTGCTCATGGAGCCAGTGAACCAGAAGGGCATTGGTCTAACGCAGGGAGGAATTCTTCACCTTGCAGAGGCAGCAGCTACCATTTCTTCCCTGTTTTAAAGTTTCTTTTCTATTCCTCTGAAGCTAGGTAAATATGTCTTCCCTTCAGTTTTCTCATTCCATCTCGTGGAGGAATGATATAGTTTGTCTATGCATATTTGGTATTTTTCCCAGGATTTGGCTCTGCATTTTCTAATACCATACAACACGCCTCTATTTAAGCTTTCATAAGCACAGGGCAAGGAGGCGTTTAATAGTACTCTGGGTGTAAAAATGACAGCACGCGTGAAATATTGGCATGTCTATTTTTGGTTCTAACCGTGAAGAATAGGATCTGAGGTATAAAAGGAAAGGTATTTATAGTATTTCCTGATCATACATTTACTTGCTCAACTACCTCAGCCGAAGCTTGTTTACTGTCTGAATGCTAATTACAGCAACTGTAGAGATGAATATCATGCCCTGTACAAAAATGGTTAGAGAGGTATTCTGTACTACATATCGAAGACCAAGTACATGACAAATATAAAAACTCCTACTCCACTGACATAAATCAAGTCTAAATTTGACGGTGTTTCCCAGAAGTGAAAATATGAGAACTATGCAAACTGCCCCCACAGGAAGAACGTGATCTGCATTCATCCAAAGACATCGTATGGTATCTAGGTTGCTTACTTAAGAAAGAAGCAGACTACAGTATCTCTTTACATCAATATTCCTTATTAACTGATAGGGCATAATTAGAGGATGTGAACCCTGCTTTTCTGGGTGGGATATTGACCAAATTTTAGGCATATTTCCATGCACGCTGCACCAGAAATACAGAGGTCTGCTGCAGAGTCTTTAGTATAATAAATTTTCAATCAGGAGTTCAGACTTTATGGCTTAGAACTTCCATTTACTAAATTTAGGAATTTAAAACTAGGCACCTCTTCTGTACGAGCTTCAATTTTGTCACTAGGAAAACAGCTGAGTACATCCTACTTATATCTAAAGTATTTAGGAGGTTGAAAATTGGATATGAAAATATTTTATGAAACCTCTGTATGATTATATGGTACTTTTTACAAACATGGATCAAGACACTTTGGTATGGTGGTAGACTCTAGGAAAGAAGGCATTTTAGACATCTCTTCCAGAGATGTATTTTGTGTTTATTATGTAGGAGATCTTTCTCTGCGTATTTCTGGCAAGAAGAGGTGGAAAGCAAGGGACAAAAATTAAATATTGGTATTGCTTAGGAAAAGTTTTCTTGATAGGTTAGGGGCCTCCTTGGAATTAAGACATGGAATTCCCATAGCATGGAATTCCAGTGGCAAGAATCGCAAATTGTGGGGTCCCTCGTCACACAGGGAGCAGCAGGGAACGACACTGGCGTGGCTGTCTGCGCTGAGCTCAACTGCAGCGCATGCTGCTTGAGAGGGGCCGGTCTTACTCTCCCTAGTGTTTGTGCTATTTGCAAAGTTATGCAATTTCAGCCATATTTGGGAGTTGGCAGAAAACAGAGGATCATCCATAAGCAATACAGTCCATTCTAGAATACCTCATGGATGGTGAATTTTGTCATTCAGTGTCTGTGGTGACATCTACCTTCAACTAAAGTTGGAGCCTGAAGTGTGACGCCAAATTTACAGCATCTTAACCTCAGAAAAATACGATTCTGTCTTCTTCACCCACATGTAAGCCGAGAGGGTCTGTTGCGATGGCTCTTTCCAGGGTCTCAGGCAGCATGTGTGTTTAATATTCACGTGTGTCTACGAAGCACATGATGAGGAGTAGATTGCAATACAGACTTTAAGTCAGATGTTCCGTCTGGCCTTGGGTTCACATTGGATATTGGGCACATGGAGAGCTCTCGCTTGTGCCACCATGACAAAATTACGGCTTTTGCTTAAGAGATGGAGTTGCTACTGACTTTTATAATTCCATGAAAAGTCAATCTTGTTTGGGATGGGTTCAATACTTGCTTATGTCATTCCAACTGAATTTGTTCAAGAATCCATGTTATTCTGAGTATATAAATCATATTACACATTAAACGACTGAGAAAATCCTTTATGTGTTTAACATATTATAAATATATTATTTCAGATCACTATGTGTCCTGATAATTTCTGTTAGGGAATATCAATATTCTCTAATCATTCATTCACTTATTTATTTAATATATATTTATTAAACATCTATTGCCTCCCAGCACCATGTTCAGATCATTAACAAAGAACATGACTCCTACTTCAGCTCAGCATCTCTTTAGTGAGCACATACTATGTGACAGACATTGGTCTGGGTGCTGGAGCATGACAGAAAACTCAGAAGTCTCGCCCTCACAAAACTCACAGTTCCCCTGGGAGGAAACACGTACACATGTAGGATGCGTTAAACACCCAGAGCTATTAGAAGGAAACAGTACAAAGACATTTTGGATATTAAGTTTCTTTTAAGAATCACTTTAAAGTGTTTTCCACCACGGCTAGACAAAGAGACACACTCATTTTGAAAGGTAACATGCTTGATGTTCCTTTCTTTCCCATCTTGCAGTCAAGAAAACAGGGCTCAACTCCAGGAATTATTTGTCCTTAACATTTTTCCTGAGAATCTGTGTCCAGGAATCATGAGGAAGGGACAAAAGCGTACCTGAAGAAAAGTAGCATTTTAATTTCATCATTATCTTTTATTGCAGTTGACCTTGAGAAGGTCATTTAATTGCTTGGAGACTCTTTCCTGATCTGTAAAACAGGCATGATAAAATCTTCCTTGTTCTTCTCCAGATTGGTTTAAAAGCCAATGTGACAACTCCTTGTGACATTACTGTAAAGCATCACGCTGTTTCAAAGGTGTAAGGAATTGTTATGTGTTTCTTAATTTTTGAAAGACCCTTGCTTGTGCTAAAATACATATTATCAGCATGCATGTATTTGTATGTTTTTAAATGGACATCAAGAAGGTTAAGCCCCAGGTTGGGAAACGTGTGTGTGTAAATTCCATATTTATACCAGTGTTTAAAAAGTAGGATGAATTTCTCAGTGCACCTGAGTCCATTGGGTCAACTTTCAAATAAGTAATGTAACAAAAATGAGTGTTAACACGCTGATAATTTGTTTGTTTCATTTGGGTACAGTTGCAAGCACGGTGGTGAAAATTTTGGCTCTTTCCTGAAAATTTTAACAGTAATGTCCAAGCAGCATTCAGCAGAGTTATCAAAAATGATTTCCTGAGGTAGGAAAGAGTAGAGTAGGATTAGGTGGTAGTGAGATCTGGGAGGGTGAGTTAAGTTTTACAGGTCACTTGTCATTTAAGTTGGATATAGACTGTTCCCAGAACTATAATACTCATTTTCAAGTTCGGCGTATCCGCTTTTCAAATTCATATTTCTTGTACAGTGTCATTAATCTGTCCTCTTCCCACTCTCATCTGCTATAAACACACGAAGGTTACTATTAAAATCTACCACTCACTCATCTCAATGTTTTGACTGGATCCCTAATCCAAATAAATAAAGCAAAACCTCTTTTTGCTGGTATTTGAGAAATTTCTTCTTGAAATATGAACATTGCTTTAAAGAAGCAATACTTACCAGTGTATTGGTGTTAATTAATGACATCAAATCTCAGCCATTTCTTTCCTATGAACGGGATTAATTCAGGTCCTTTAACAAGGGTAGCATGACCTAACAGCTTGCAGAAAGTGAGAGTGCGTCGCTGTTGAGGTTAAATCTCAAGTGAGATCTTCGTAGGGTGTGTAATGAGCA
>NW_012138858.1:3842891-3843556 GCF_000956105.1 Propithecus coquereli
CTGCTTGAGAGGGGCCGGTCTTACTCTCCCTAGTGTTTGTGCTATTTGCAAAGTTATGCAATTTCAGCCATATTTGGGAGTTGGCAGAAAACAGAGGATCATCCATAAGCAATACAGTCCATTCTAGAATACCTCATGGATGGTGAATTTTGTCATTCAGTGTCTGTGGTGACATCTACCTTCAACTAAAGTTGGAGCCTGAAGTGTGACGCCAAATTTACAGCATCTTAACCTCAGAAAAATACGATTCTGTCTTCTTCACCCACATGTAAGCCGAGAGGGTCTGTTGCGATGGCTCTTTCCAGGGTCTCAGGCAGCATGTGTGTTTAATATTCACGTGTGTCTACGAAGCACATGATGAGGAGTAGATTGCAATACAGACTTTAAGTCAGATGTTCCGTCTGGCCTTGGGTTCACATTGGATATTGGGCACATGGAGAGCTCTCGCTTGTGCCACCATGACAAAATTACGGCTTTTGCTTAAGAGATGGAGTTGCTACTGACTTTTATAATTCCATGAAAAGTCAATCTTGTTTGGGATGGGTTCAATACTTGCTTATGTCATTCCAACTGAATTTGTTCAAGAATCCATGTTATTCTGAGTATATAAATCATATTACACATTAAACGACTGAGAAAATCCTTTATGTGTTTAACATATTATA
>NW_012138858.1:3845396-3847914 GCF_000956105.1 Propithecus coquereli
GTGGCTAAATTGAACACAGAAACAAACAAACAAACAACAGTCCAAGAGGGGACTCCGAAATGAGAAAAACGTGGGTTTTCAACAACCCTTTCAAAAACCACACAAACCTAAACGGCTATCATTTTATCTCCTGCCCAGAAAAGCAGGTTCTTTTTCAGCTTGGCCGTGCAGCGCATCTGTTTAGATGCAGGCTGAGATGCACTTTCCAAAGACAAACGTTCCTCGCAGCCTTTCTCTTTATCTGAGGCACTAGGTGCCGCCTTGGGGACCCAGCCCGGGGCTGGGCAGCGATGCCCCTCGGTTGCCCCTCCCCCCGCCCCGCCCCCAGCAGCCCCGCGGGCTCAGCTGCTCCTGCGGGCCGGGCGCCCCCCTTCTCCCGCGCCAGGACCGCCCGGGCTCCGCAGCCACCTGCCTGAACCACGGCTCTCCCGAGACCCCCTTTATTAACTGCTGCTGCCGCCGTATGGTTTCCCTGCCGCCAGCTGCCTGCCCGACCCCCTCCGAACCCTCTGCCGCACACTCCCCACCTGCAGCCCAGCCGGGGCCCCGGCGGCGGGAGCGCGGCCGCTGCGCGGGCAGGTGCTGGGCGGCGGGGCCGGCGCAGGTGCGGGGAGCCAGGTGCTCCCGCGCCGCTGGCGCAGGGGGAGCCGCGGGGAGAGGCCGTGCGTGGCGAGCACCCTCCCAAGCCAGGGGCGCCTCCAGGGCAGAGGCGGCGGGGACGGGGCGCAGACGCCGCCCCCGGCACTGATCGGGTCACGGACGCGGGGCCCCCAGTCCCCCCTGTCCCCGTCCTCCCTCCCAAGCCTGTTCCCGTGGCTTCCGCCTGCTGTGTTGCCGCCCGCCGCTTCCCCCCTCGGCCGAGCCCTGCTGCCAAAGTGCGTCCCCGGCCGGCGACATGGACGCCACCTGGCCGCTCGCGGGACACGCGGACTCTCAGGCCTCCCTTCCCGGAACCAGGGGTGCCCGAAACCGCCCCCGGGCGTCCCGCGCACCGCGGTGACTCGGCCACCCTTCCTGGAACCAGAGCCCCCTGGCTGGCGGTTTCATCGCTGAAACAGTCCTGGACCCCCCGCCTGCCCTGCTGGGGACAAACCCTCCGCCCAGGCCGGGCCTCCGAGAAGGGCTCGCCTTCCCCGTGCGGGCGAACCCTGCGTCGCGGACACCCCGAATCACGGTGCTGCGGTGAAGGAGCATTCACACAGCTTCTAAATACGTGTACGAAACGACAGGCTAAATTGGGAGAAATTCTGGACAAAGGAAAAATAAATAAGGCTAGAAAAAGCCACTAAAGCGGCAGTTACGTCTGGTCCCAAACACACTGCACCAGGCCCAGCGTTAGCCGGAGGCCGGACCTGCGGCGCAGGGTCTGCGAGTAGCCGAAGCGCAAACGGGAACGGCGGCCCTTGCACGGTTCAGGGCGTGCGTAATGCACAAGCGAACCGGACGCTTTCGCGGAGTACGTTGCTCTTGTTGCTGAGGCAGGGAGGCCCGTTTCCCTGCGAGTCTCGTGATGAGCGGATGCTTTCGCTCGGAGCAACTGCCACGATGGCTTTCGAAAGTAAGCCCGATACTGAGCGCCTCTTTCCACTAATACCCCTCAGCGGCGAGCGAGTCTGTGGAGTCGTCCTCAAGCACAAGAGAGAACAAAAGTCTGAGCGGTGCAGTGTAGGGCGCTGCCCCGCGCGGCCTGGGCTGGTCCATGGACGAAGCCAAGGGCAGTCTTCTGTGGATGGTGCGTCTGCACTGCTCTTACGGCATCAGAGAGTTTGGGTTCCAGTCTCTAGAAAGGGCCAGGAATGCAGATTCACTGTTGGTGATTAAGGGCAGATCTGTCGGTGCAGGGCAGGGAGGGTTAGGGTTAGGGTTCAGCCTCCTAACTTGGTGTGAGCAGTCTCAACTGTCAAACAAGGCTGCTTGTCCATCTTGTCTTCCCTTCTTGTTAAAATTAGGACTGCCGTCACGCGTTCGGGTGAGAGCACTGTGTCTCTACCAAGAAGTCAAATGTTCTCAAGGTGGACCTTACCTACTGCCCTTGAAAATAGGTCTGCATTTTTGTCTGATATGCCAGTGATTATAGGTGAGGCCTTGGAAGGGGTGACTCTTTAAAACTGACCAACAAGTTTCTTCTATGGTAATTTAAACTCTTTCCAACTTTCCAGACTTTATGGAAAAAGAATGGCTTCTGGTAAGAAACCAACTGCAGTTCCTTCAAAAGGCTGACGTTTTGCCTTCTTTATGGTGACGGAGCATCAGTCGCCATTTCAGTCTTTCTAAGCTGTACCATGTTGGAAGGAGAGTGAAGAAAAAGGAAATGGAAGGAGCTCTTAGGCCTGCTGCATATTAGGCTTTTTCCCTTTACCTCACTTAATCCCCATGACAACCTAATAGAGTCCGGATTAGAAATTCTACCTTAAAGATAAGGAAACTAAGACTGAGAGAGGGCCAGTCACTTTGCTAATGTCCTGCAGTTAAGTGGCAGAGCCTGATTCTAGTTCAGATTTGCCTGGTTCTAGAGCCC
>NW_012138858.1:3849154-3851741 GCF_000956105.1 Propithecus coquereli
GCCTGCCGTCATGCTAGAGATACATGTTCATTTATCACCAAGGTCCCTCATCCGGATATATATTTGCATAGATCCACAGTGAGGCTGTGATGCTGAGATTCGCACAGGACTCTTAGGGGGAGCTGAAGGCTGCATGAAGATAAACACAATGGAATATTGACAAACATATTCCCACATCTTTGTTGGATGCATGGGTGGTACCTGCAAGTATTAGCTTAGGATGGAATCAACTAAGTTCGTATATGAAAATGATCTACTGGCTGATGTAACCTTCAGAGCAAGAGAAGGGTGGATTCATTTTTTTCCTCCTTCCTTCCTTCCTTTCTTCTTTTCTTCCTTCCTCCCTCCCTCCTTCCCTTCCTTTCTTCCTTCTCTTCTCCACCTCTCTCTCTCCCCTTCTCTTTCCCTCTCTCCCTCTCCCTCTCTCTCCTCTCTTAGAGTCATGCTCAGGGCTGCTTTCACACTCTGTTCATTCCCAGCCTTTCTACTGAATCACTGGGGTGTTTGTGTCTGTCCAGAAGGTGATTGTTATACTTTTGCCACTTCCCCACAACTCAGAGGAGCCCAGTGGCAAACCAAAATTTCCAGCAGCATGTCAGGAGGCTGTCTGACGCCGTTTAATGATATTCAGGCCGAGTAGGAAAGAGCAGCTGCCCTGCAGGTGGTATTCCAGAAATGCTCCCCAGCACTCAGCAGGAAGCTGGATAAGTTTAATTCGGTGAAGCAAATTCAATCATTTGCCTCTTTGTAAATGGGGGCACAGGAAGAAACAAAAAAGATTTCCTTAGTAGTGTTCTAACAAAACGGCTGCTCCTGATAGCACAAATGTTTAATTTCTCTTTCATGGGATTTGCAGAATCGCACGATTTTCCAGGAGCTGTCAAGGACGCAAGCACGTGTCATCCCAGGGAGGCACAGAATTTCCAATCCATATCTGTGATAGCGCCCCTTGCATGGAGCTCTGAAAGCACGATGCACGCTTATTAAAGGGCATAAAATGGATTCAGATGCTTTCGTCCAGGGCAGGAGAAGGCCTTCTACATCCTGCAGTTTTTCCCTTTTACTAATTAGAAGCAGCCCCCATTCATTACATATGAATGCATTTATAGATTTTCAATTTATGTCTGCTTTTTGTTTCAGCAAACCATCTGTAAATTAAATCTACAGCAGAAAAACCCGCCAACCCAGAAATCCCTTTAATACTAATTACGGCATGAGGGTAGAAGATTTGGAGCAATCTTTTATCATCACTATCAAAATTTATCACGGGTTTTATGACAACCTCATTGTGTAGGTCCTGCAGATTGCAGCTCTGGGCCTTGGCTGGGTAGCTGTATTTCTGTGTCAGGTTCTCTTTGCAAAGAAACATTTAGGTTTAAAAATGTTAAAATTGTTGGATAAAAATTCTCTACAAGTTAATATGAAATCTTCCAGAAAGAGATCACAGTCATTTTAGATGGTCCCTCTTACACTTAATTGATTTCTTTCTTTGGTGGATATACTGGAGCTAAATATTACATACCTGGGGTTGTCTGATAAATTGAATTTAATGTAAATAGTTTATTTCCCTTCAAAGTGAAAGGATGACCAGCTGTGTCCAGGCCTCAGTGTGTTTGCTCTAGTTAATTTTTGAATTGTGGAAGCAAACATAGCTGAATGGAAACTAATTTCTTCTTTATTCTCCTCATCACCCTCATCATCACCGTCGTTGTCTCTATCCCTGTTGTTGTCATTTTGAATTGAGCTTTCTTGAGCAGGATACTGGACTGCGAGGCAGGAAGCCTGCAAGTCCTAGAGTCCCATGGAAGGAGGAGGGACTCGCCACTTTCCACGTGGGAGCAGCACTGGCATCGCTGGAAGTGGGGGGTCTCCCCTCCGCAGGCCAGGGCTGAGGGCAGAAGAGGCTTTTGCAGACGTGGCTAACGGTACTTTATGGTGGGGGCAGGGAGGAGACACGGGGAGCCCCAGGGACCTACCTGGACACCGAGTGAGGCTCCTAAGCCATCTGGGATTCTAAATGCACAGGGACGGTAGCCCTGGACAGAGAAGGGCCTGCTGACCAGCGGCCGCGCCCTCAGGCATGAGGATGTGTGTGAGTCGCTGAGGCCCAGACCTGCAGCTGCAGAGGAGCGGAGTGTGGGGACAATGAGCCCTTGTGGCTGCCAGACCCACGGCGGCAGCAGGGGGTCCAGTTCCACTCCCATGTTGTGAGGGTTCATTGTATGTGTCCACGCGCCCAGACTGCAGTGCCCGGAGGTGTGGCAAAACACAGCTAGTTGCTGCGGAGGCGTGTTCCGGATGGAGTTAACGTTGAAATCAGCAGACTTGGAGGGAAGCAGGTGACCCTCCCTAGAGGGGGTGGACCTCTCCAACCAGCCAAAGGCCTTAAGAGAACAGAACTGAAGTCCTCTGAGGAAGAGGGGTTCTGCCTTCAGACGCTCTTCCCTGGGGCTCCAGCCTGAGCTGCAGGTGTCAGACTTGCCAGCCCCACAGCTATGTGAGCAGATTTAAAAAAACAAGCCTCTCTCTCATCTGTGTCTATATCTCTACCCTATTGGCTCTGTTTCTCTGGAGAACCCTGGCCAAT
>NW_012138858.1:3852506-3861697 GCF_000956105.1 Propithecus coquereli
TAACTTTAATTTTTTTGAATTCCTTGAAATTTACCAGTGAAGTCTAATAGCTATATGTTTCAGTCTATAACTGAGATGTTGCAAGGAATAATTTTTTTCTTGCTTTTCATAATTCAATGTAATTTGTGTGTTGAGTTTCCATTCAACTAGGCTGGCATAAACTTAATCTCAGATATTTAGGATCCTGTCCTCTCTTTCCCTGGGGTTGAACTAAAGTGTAGTGGCGAATGTCGTAAGACATTAGGGGATGCATCTTGTGTCCTGAAGTCACCTCTGCTCACAAGTTACGCCCCTTGAGACCTCTTCTGTCATACTCCGTCCTGCTCAGCCCATGCAGATTGCCTCCTCCTGTGTCCCTGTGTCTCTCCAGGCGTGGCCACTCTGCCTATGTGTGTCCCATTGTCCAAAGTCAACACCGTCCAAAACCCCTTCTCCCTTGATCCCTGCAGAATCCGTGCTGACTTGGTTTACTCGGGTTCCTGCGAAGACTCTGAGCACAGGACCTTCCACCGTCCATCACTCCACTCCCACCTTTCCTCTTTCCTCTCTAAGAGCTTGGAAAATCTCTGTAGCAATGGAGGGGTTGTCAGGAGAAGAGGGAAAGTCACTCTCCTGGAGCCCCATTGCCTTAAACATCCCGTCTCCAGTCTCCTAGGTTTCCCTCAGGCTTTAGAACCTTGGACCTCAAAGCCAGGAGGGGACTGGCAGGCGATGTCCTCTTTTGGACCCAGACGCCCGTCTTCTATGGGGCCAGCAGTGGAGGGTGTGTCATCTGCGGAATGGCACGGGACGCAGGAGGTATAAATACAGCCATCAGGGAAAAATAAGACTCACTGACTATTTTGAATGCCTTGTTCCACCTCACAGCTGAGAGAAACCCACGTTCCGATGGTAACCGGGGGTCCGAATGTGTGGAGACACCCCTTATTTAGATTGAGTCCTATCGATCGATGTAATCTGACAGTTTTATCCCGTGCTTGTAGGAGCCACATGTTATTTAACTCTCTCATTTTCTTTGCCTCCTGCCCTTACTTCTCTGGGCCCAGCCCACGCTTGGTATCCTGCGAGTGCACATCAATATTTGTGGAATAAGCGAATGAATGATATTTAGACTCTATAAAACATCATAAAAAAACCCAAAAAGGCCTCTCTCCTTTGAATCGTCTCCTGTGTGTGCGTTTTTGTTTGGGTTTGCTGATGTAACGCACAGACTTCAACTGCTCTGACACATTACCCCGGGTATCTGTCCTGTAAAGTTGCTGGCAAGCAGATGCTGGTGAGCCTCCCACAAATGGTTGTCTGCAAGAAGTGTGTGTAAATCAGACCGCTCAGTCTGGAATCAGCTCAGTGCATGCATATTACACTATTGAAGATCTGCTGATTAAATCACCCAAGCCGAAAACAGTTACAGTAATTCCAGACTCCAGTTGGATTCCAATGTCAAGGCAAATCATTCGTGAGCGCTGAGCTCATTTAAGCCTGGGAAGTAAATATCACAGGAGAGCTGTTTGCTTTCCGTGCCGCTTTATCGCTCACTCCTTGCATTCATCATTGTGTCTAGCAAATCGCACATCAAACGCCATTAAATAATGTTGTTGACCAGGTTTTCCTCTTCTGCACAATTGACTATCATGTGACCTAATAGGTTGTGTTAATACTTCAGTGGAAATTTATCGTCTCTAGAGAGTGGTCTCCAAATCCTTTTATTTTTCTTTTATTTCAGGAGAGGTGGTTACTGTGGAGGAATGTGAAATATTATTTCTAAACGCAGAATCAGATGAAAATTCAAGCCTGGCTGGGTATCTCACCGTAAACCCGGAGGAAGACTGCAGTGTGGTAGAGGGGCCAGCGGGCCGGTGCTCTGCGGGGAGAACAGCGGACGGGGCGTCAGGACTGTGGGCTCCCAGCTCAACTCTGCCCCTGGGTGCCTTTGGATTGTCGCGTAATCCAGTAAACTAACATTTCTGTGTTTCCCGTAAGTATACAGTGAGAGGTTTGCCTCTAGTTTTTCTGGCTATATGAACAAGAAATGCTGGCTTTATGGTCTTTTTCATTTTTATTTGCTCACTGGGTCCTTACCTGGGAACAAAAGAAAGTCATTTAGGATAACGCTGAGAGGATCAGCGCTTAGGGTTTTGTGAGAGACATTAGAAAGGATAGAGGCTTTGTAATCAGACAGAGTTGGGCTTGATTTCTGGAATTTTCTTCCACTAGCAATGTAACCCTAGGGTAGTTTCTTAATCACTCTGTCTCCATTTATAGACCTACAAAGTGATGCTAATATTACCTGTCTTGAAGTTTTCGTAGGATTGGAGATAACATGTGTAAATCACCTAACAGAGTCTTTGGCATGTGGTAGGTTTTCCATAAATATTGGATAATTTTATTTTTACCAGTAAAGTCAAACTACAGTGAAGCAGGCAGGAGGGACATTATCAAAGTCACTGCAGTTTTTAGAATGAATGACCATCAAGAGGAAGGGATGCCCCAGCGCAGCTCTCCCATGGCTTGAACCTGAGTCTCCTCGAAGGTGTGTAGTCTGGGAATCGCTAACGATGAGGACAGACAGAATCTGTTATTGACATCAGCTGCAAAAAAATGATAGCATATTGGAGTTTCTTGGAATAGCAACTCCACCTACTTCTTTTTAAAATTAATAGACTTTATTCTTTAGAGCAGCTTTAGGTTTATAGAAAAATCAAGCAGGTAGTACAAAGAGTTCCCATGTCCTCCTCCTCCATTCAGGGTCCCCTGCCGTAACACCTTGCACGGGTGGGGCACATTTCTTACAACTGATGAGCCAATATAGGTACATTAGTATATATTAAAGCCCACAGGTGATGGTTAGAGCTCACTCTTTGTGTCCTACAGTACATTGCATAGGTTTTGACACATGCAAAATGTCATGCACCCACCATTATGATACCACACGGAAGGGTTTCACTGCACTAAAAATCCCTTGTTCTCTATATTTTCATCAATCCCCAGTATTTACCCAAAGTAGTTGAAACTTTTTGTCTATACAGAAACCTGAACATGAATCTTCATAGCAGCTTTATTTATAATTGCCCAAAATTGAAAACAATCAAGACGTCCTTCAACAGAACATGGATAGACAAACCCTGGTACATCCATACCATGGGATATTATTCAGTGATAAAAAGAAATGAGCTTTCAAGCCACAGAGAGACACGGAGGGACTTAAATGCCTATTACTAAGTGGAAGAAGTCTGAAAAGGCTACATGCTGCATGATTCCAACTGTATGACATCCTGGAAAACGCAAAACTAGAGACGCTACAAAGATCAGTGGTTGTCAGGGAACAGGGCAGAGGGAGGGGTGAATGGCAGAACACAAATGAATTTTTAGGGCAGTGACTACTCTGCATGATATTGTAATGGTAGAAGCTAAATATTTGCCAAAACCCATGGAATATATAACACAAAGTGTGGACTCTTAACGTAAACTACAGGCTTCAGTTAATGCAGACACACATTGTTCTATTGTGTTTTGCTTTACTGTGCTTCATGGATATTGCACTTTTTGCAAACTGAAGGTTTGTGGCAACCCTGTGTTGAGCAAGTCCTTTCAGCGCCTGTGCTCACTTTGTGTCTCTGTGTCACATTTTGGAAGTTTGAGCAATATTTCAAACTTTGTCATTGTTATTATATCTGCTATGGTGATCTGTGATGAAGCATCTTTGATGTTACAATTGTCCTTGTTTTGGGCGCCAAGATCCGTGCCCACAAAAGATGGTGAACTTAATCAATAAACATGTGTGTCTCACTGATCCCCCTTCTCTCCATCTCCACAGCCCCCATTCCCTGAGCCACAGCATTATTGACATCGGACTGATTAATAATCCCTCAATGGCCTCTAAGTGTTCAAGTGAAAGGAAGAGTCATATATCTCTCACTTTATTTCAAAAGCTAGAAATGATTAACCTTGGTGAGGAAGGCAAATGGAAAGCCAGGATAGGCCAAAAGCTCAGCCTCTTGCTAATTGCCAAACAATTAGAAAAGTTATGAACACAAAGGGAAGTTCTTGGAGGAAATTAAAAGTGCTGCTCCAGTGAACACACGAATGATAAGAAAGTGAAACAGCCTTGTTGCTGACATGGAGAGAGTTTTAGTAGTTTCAGTAGAAGATCAAACCAGCTACAACATTCCCTTAACCCAAAGCCTAATCCAGAGCAATGTCTTAACTTCCTTTAATTCTACGAAGGCTGAGAGAAGTGAGGAAGCTGCAAAAGAAAAGTTTGAAGCTAGCAGAGGCCAGTGCATGAAGTTTAAGGAGAGAAGCCGTCTCCATAACATAAAAGTACAAGTTGAAGCAACAAGTGCTGATGGAGAAGCTGCAGCAAGTTACCCAGAAGATCCAGCCAAGGTCATTGGTGAAGGTGGCTGCACTAAACAATAGATTTTCATTGTAGGTAAAATGAAAACAGGTAAAATCAAAACAGCCTTCTATTGGAAAAAGATGCCATCTAAGACTTTCATAGCTCGAGAGAAGAAATCAATGTCTGGCTTCAAAGGACAAGCTGGCTCGCTTGTTAGGGGCTAACGCAGCTGGTGACTTTAGGTTGAAGCCAATGCTCATTTACCATCCTGAAACTCCTAAACCCCTTAAGAATTATGCTAACTCTGCTGTGTCTGTGCTCTATAAATGCAGGAACAAAGCTTAGATGACAGAGCATCTGTTTAAATCATAGTATAATATTTTAAGCCCACTGTTGAGATCTAGTGCTGAGAAAAAAAAAGATTGTTTTCCAAATATCACTGCTCATTGACAATGTACCTCGTTACTCAAGTACCCAAGAGCTGTGATGGAGACATACAGGAGATTAATGTCATCCTTACACCTGCTGCTGCAACATCAACTCTGCAGCCCGTGGATCATGGGATAATTTTGACGTTCAAGTTTTATTATTTAAGAAGTATATTTTGTAAGGTTATAGCTGCCATTAGATAGTGATTTCTCTGATGGATCGGGGCAAAGTAAATTGAAGACTCTTGGAAAGGATTCACCATGCTAGATGCCACTCGGAACACTCATGATTCATGGGACTCGGAGGTAAAAATACCAACATTAACAGGAATTTAAGGAAGTTGATTTCAATCCTCATGGATGACTTGAGAGCTTGAAGACTTCAGTGGAGGAAGGAACTGCAGGTGTCGTGGAAATAGCCAGAGAACCGGAATCGAAAGTGGAGTCTGAAGATGTGTCTGAATTGCTGCAATCTCAGGATAAAACCTGAATGGGAGAGCAGTTGCTTCTTATGGATGAGCAAAGAAAGTGGTTTATTGAAATGAAATCTGCTCCTGGCGAAGATGCTATGAACACTGTTGAAATGACAACAAAGAATTTAGAACGTTCCATAAGCTTAGCTGATACAGCTGCAGCAGGGTTTGGGAGGATTGACTCTAATTTTGAAAGAAGTTCTACTGTGGGTAAAATGCTATCAAACAACATTGCATGCCACAGAGAAATCTTTCTCGAAAGGAAGAGTAGATCGATGTGGCAAACTTTATTGTTGTCTCAGTTTAAGAAAACGTCACAGCCACCCCAACCTTCAGCAACTGCCACCAAGATCAGTCAGCAGCCGTCAACATCGAGGCAAGACCCTCCACTAGGAAAAAGATTACAACTTGCTGAAGGCTCAGGTGGTTGTCAGCATTTTTAGCAATAAAGTATTTTAAAATTCAGGTGCGTGCATTGTTTTTGTGGACATGATGCCATTGCATCATGTCTGCACTTAATAGACTGCAGAATAGTGTGAACATTACTTTTATATGCACTGGGAAGCCAAAAAATTTGTGTGACTTGCTTTACTCACTTTATTGCAGGGGTCTGAAACTGAATCTGCAATATTTCTGAGGTATGCCTGTAATAATGTATCATCAATACTGGTTCATCAGTCCTAAAAAATATATCACACAAATGCATGAGGTTAATAGTGTTAATAACAGGAGAAATGCTGTGTGGGAGAGAGGAGATACAGTAACTTTCTGTACTTTCTGTGCAATTTTTCTATAAGCCTAAACCTACTGTACAAATAACGTCTATTAAAAAAAAGTATGGGCCAGGTGCAGTGGCTCACACCTGTAATCTTAGCAATTTGAGAGGCCAAGGCAGGAGGATTACTTGAGGCCAGGAGTTCGAGACCAGCCTGAGCAAGAGCAAGACCCCGTGTCTAAAAAAATAGGGAAATTAGCCACGCGTGGTGGTGTGTACCTGTAGTTCCAGCTACTCAGAAGGCTGAGGCAGGAGGATCTCTTGAGCCCAGGAGTTTGCGGTTGCAGTGAGTTGTGATTGTGGCACTGCACTCCAGCTTGGACAAAAGAGCAAGATCCTGTTTCAAAGAAAAATAAAGGGATGAAATCATTTTAAATGTATGGTTATGGAAGGTGGAAAAAATATACTGTTATATAAGAAACCCATATGCAGAATAGTATGTAGTGCATCCTACAGTTTGTATTTGTAATAACATTTATTTGCTTCTATGTACATAAAATATCTACGGAATAATAACAGGAAACTAATGACCTGGGCAATGGAAGCTGGGGGAGGAGACAGGTTTTCATTTACTGTGTGTTCTTTGCATCTTTCAAATTTTGTAACTTGTCTATCTATTACCGATTCAAAGATCATAAAATAAATAGACGAAATTAGCTAATAACATACAAGAGAGGGAGAGAGAGAAAAGGGTAACAAAGTGGTAAAAATAATAAAATATAATGACAATAAAAGGCATAACCAAACAATCATATCTGCTAGACAGTTTAGAAAGCTGAAATAATAAAAATATAAACATAAGATGATCTAAGAAATTATATTAGTATATACGCACACATAATACCAAGAGAATTAATTAACTAAAGTAAAATTCATAAAGAAAGGAATTCTGTAAAAGATTTTAGCATAAATATTTAAATAGCATTGCCTCACAAAATTTCAGAGGCAGATGTCTATAAAAACTCACATACACATTATACACATTACACATACACAAAAGAGATACAGTCACTCATTTCCCTCATAAGACTATAGGACTCAATGCAGTTATGTTAAAAATTAAAGGGGAAAGTAAGGACCTAAAATACTAAATTTAAAGCAAAAATATATAGGTTATGAATGAGGGTTTGAGACATTTTTCCAAAGAGCAAAATGTGAGAATTAGTACATTGATTTCATGATATTTTTAGGGGAGCTTAAGAGACTTCTGTTGCTTAATTTTTTTCTATTTATTTTACATACTTAAGCATGCCACAGATGTGGCCTCCCTCAAATGTTGCTATAAATATCCAGCGTTGAAACCAGGGCTCTTTGGAGACTGGCTGGGAAGCGGCACAGGAAGGAAGGAATGGCCCAGACTGGGGGGTGCAGCGTGGGGGGCGGGGAGAGCTGCAGAGACGCCTGGTGCTGGCCAGAGCAGCGGGGGGTGTGGAGGTCACACAGGGATGGGCGGGGAGAGGAGCCCTGCAGGAGAGGGTGGGGCGGGATCCAGCCGTGGGGGTAATCACACAGGGTGACCCTGGTTATAGCATCACAGCTCCCTGTCCTCAGACCTGCCTTGTCGATGTGGTGGTTCTCTGTTAAACTTCCATGACAATCTTCCTATAGTCTAATTTGGTTTACAAAGATTTTCTCAAATGGTGTCAATTTTGTATACGGACTAGAGATGGTCTCATCAAGGGAAGGAAGCCTATAATTATTGCTAGCAATAGTCAATATATTTACTTATGGATGTTCTCATTGAATCCCCCCACCCCCCACCCCCTGTCTTTGGAAATGAGGATGGTTTGGAGACGGAGAGACGTGATCCTGACCCCCCCCTCATGTGGTCATGGATTCATTCGGAAACTTAGCTTCCTCGTCAGTAAAATGGGGATGGGAGTTCCGGGCTCCCAGGGTTGGGTCAGGCCGAGTGGTATGCTGTGCACAGAGCCCGTGGACCCTCCAGGTCCTGCTGGAGGAGGAAGCCTCTTCTGAGTGTGGCCGGGCAACATCCTGTGTGCATGGAGTCGCTACTTTCAATCTGAATGGATGTTAATTTTCAGTTTTATCTTTAAATACATGTGAAAAGTATTTTAAACCTCTATTTGCTGTGGATATGGACGGGTCTCTTTCTCAGTGGACCCTTGAGCTCCGCCTGTGTTTTGCGCTATCTTGGAAGAGGTTCTTCAGTTACATGTGGTGTGGCGCTTGTGCAGTTTTGAAACCCAACGCCCAAGTCATGAGAAATAACTCATATTTGAAATTCCTGTCACAAGGCAAGCGTGGCCTCCATGCCGATGGGAAGGGTGCAGATGAGTGATATCTGGGTTCTTAAATACCAGGGAGCTCACACGCCCTTCCTCCCCCAGAGAGGAAGAGCGAGCCCAGCACTGCCCAGGCCAGAAATAGCTGCAGAATCTGAATCCTTCCGTGGCGTTTAGAAACAACAGTTGGAGGGAGAAAGGTCTATGGCCATGGCAATATTGCCTAATTGATATTTTATTTTTTCCTTCTATGATGGTAATTCCATAAGATTTACTTTAATGTCCAATAGCTTATTAAACAAGTAATGAAACTTTAGATATACGGAAAAATACAAAATTAAAATAAAACAATAAAAATTACCCATAATTACACTGCCCTGTGATAACCACTGTTAATATTTTGGTTTCATCAGCTGTTAATCCTTTTTCCCTATGCATATAAATATTTAAAAATCAAAGAAAATTGTATCACATAGGGCATAGTGACTTAGGAGCAGTTTTCGTCATTTCATATACCAAGTTAACTCACTTATTCTTTGACTACAAGATCTTTTTAAATGTCTACATAGTACTGCATGAGGTGAATGCAGAACAAATTACTTTTTAATCTCTCATTGTTGAACACTTAAGATTGTTTTTAATTTTTGAGTTTGATAGACAATTCTGTGGCCAGTATTCTTGCAGCGAAATGCCATGTTGGAAATCTGATTATTTTCTTAGGACAAATTTCTAATAGTGAAGTGTCTGATGAAAGGCTATGTACAAGGTAAACATTTATGTGTATTATCAGATCTCTCTCCACAAGGACTCTAAAATATGCACGTTTTATACCAAGATGTAAGTACCCAAGTCCCTGTGCTCCTGGAAATATGATGATCATTATTTCAAAACATCTTTATCAGTTTAATAGATAAATTATGCTGTTCTCTT
>NW_012138858.1:3861747-3884864 GCF_000956105.1 Propithecus coquereli
TGTCCAATAGCTTATTAAACAAGTAATGAAACTTTAGATATACGGAAAAATACAAAATTAAAATAAAACAATAAAAATTACCCATAATTACACTGCCCTGTGATAACCACTGTTAATATTTTGGTTTCATCAGCTGTTAATCCTTTTTCCCTATGCATATAAATATTTAAAAATCAAAGAAAATTGTATCACATAGGGCATAGTGACTTAGGAGCAGTTTTCGTCATTTCATATACCAAGTTAACTCACTTATTCTTTGACTACAAGATCTTTTTAAATGTCTACATAGTACTGCATGAGGTGAATGCAGAACAAATTACTTTTTAATCTCTCATTGTTGAACACTTAAGATTGTTTTTAATTTTTGAGTTTGATAGACAATTCTGTGGCCAGTATTCTTGCAGCGAAATGCCATGTTGGAAATCTGATTATTTTCTTAGGACAAATTTCTAATAGTGAAGTGTCTGATGAAAGGCTATGTACAAGGTAAACATTTATGTGTATTATCAGATCTCTCTCCACAAGGACTCTAAAATATGCACGTTTTGTACCAAGATGTAAGTACCCAAGTCCCTGTGCTCCTGGAAATATGATGATCATTATTTCAAAACATCTTTATCAGTTTAATAGATAAATTATGCTGTTCTCTTGTTGGTAATAAGTGCACATTTGTTGGATTACTCTCCCCCGTACAGAGGAGTAGATGAAGATTCAGTAAATTTGCGTGAGTTATCCAAGGGTACGCTGATGACACACGTAGACAGCCCTCAGTCCGAAGTTCAACACTAGAGGCCTCTCTAGGCTATGGTGCTACGCGCCGGAAATCCCAGACCGTAGACGGCACGGCCCTGCCCCGTAGGAAGTCCTCGTGGGCAGGCAAGGGGAGGCCCAGAATGATGTGGGAGCCCCACATGGGTGTGGGAGGGGACACTGTAGACATATCTCCCTGCTGAAGAAATCAGTGAAGTAAATCTTGAAAGACAGGCGGGAGCAGGCAAAAAAGAGAAGAGGCAGAGGCAGGAGGGACCATGCAAGCTGGGTTACCTGGGCTTGGGGACACAGGTGCAGGCAGCACCCGTCATAGGTGTGGGGCTCCGAGGGCTCCGGAGGGAGAAGCCCAGGACACCATGAACAGCGACTGTGGGAAAGCAAACTTGGGTGCCTCCTACGTCTTTGCTGCTCAAGAGCAGGATGGGGGAGGAAGGAGGAGAGGACGGAGGTCCCAGACAGGAAGCAGAAACCTCCCCAGCCCTGAGCGAGCTGAAAGGGCCCCCGACCTTGAGACCTGCCACTGCTTCCGCAGGCGGCTCCAGTGCCAAGTCCCCAGATCTGGTGGTGCCGGTAGACTTTGCCAGAACAGCGCTAAGTTGCCGTCGATGTCCCGCCTTTGGTCTTCCCATGTACAAATGGCAGAAGTGCTGTTCGGCAGGTGCAAGATCCATGCAGTTGGAAGTGTGTGGGAAACACAAGAAAAACCGGCAACAGAAATTCGGGCCCTTCAGCTTGGACAGTGCTCTCTGAGGTGCCCCAGAGGGAGAAGATGAGGAAGAAGTCGTCAGCGGGTGTAAAAAGGCGGGGAGGAGGACAGCACAGCAAACAAAACACCACGGACAGGGTGCAGAGAAATGAAACCACAAGACACACTGATTCCAGTTTCTCTCCAGAGTTGCTGTTTCGTTTTTCTTTTCTTAGGTGAAAGAATTCAGCGTCCTGCTCCCGTTCCTCAAGAACAACGCTCCTGTCATGTGTCACGCTGTTACCTACTTTGAAGTGGATGACCCTTTCCAAAATGAGATATTTATTTCCTCTTTTCATGGATACATGTTTAGGGAGCCTTAGTGCCTTGTGTGAGACATTTTATCCATTTGCTAAAAAAAATGCATTAAAATATTTGGTACATGTCTTGAATATAACCCAGCCCTGTGGAGCTATTTTTCTCACGAGGGGTTCACGACTGAACAATGTCAGATCTTAATATGCGCTGGCGTCCACCAGCACGGGCCGATGTTGAGTCAGGAGGAGATGTCATTTTCCTTCTATTATAGCAACTATTGGAATGGATTTTTGTGCTTCACCATGTGCTTTATAAGGGCGGGGCATTCTCCTCTTGTCTCTAATTTTACCCTCAGCATCTCCTGTTTATAGCAACAGCGGGTGCTCACTCAACATCTGTTGATTCAGTGGAGGAAGCACAGACGCGGCTTCTAGCTTTGGAAGGCATTTTGCTTGCTCACTGCACCACGTCTAGTGGGAAACTTGTATTTCTCTATCCAGTGGGCTTCAGCTTGCAAGGAGTGCAAAGGCAACGGCTTCGGCCGGCCATCTCCTCCCCAAAGACGAGCAGGCTCCTCTGCAGCCCTCAGCTGCCTGCTTGGGAGGAGAGGGGGAAGGGCTGTGCTTGGAGTTGGCTTGTTTTTCTCCCTTTGTTGAATTGAAACTTTCGAGAATCCCGAAGGGATCTAGATTGACAGTCTGGGGCTGGAGGTACTTGCATCTGTGTGAACTCACCCTTTAAAGACAGAGGAAGGGAACCAAAGACCGTCATGGCCCCCTAGAGAGAGCCTCTGAACTGGTTCTGACAGCATCGCGGGGACGAGAGGGAGGCCGAGGGGCAGTACTGTGGTTGCAGCCATGATGACACTGGGACGAGAGAGGTGCTGATGAAATCACTTTAGGAGGGGCCCAAGAACTGCTCCAGGGACTGTCACTGGTTCTCTGTGGCCAAGGACATGTGGTGGTGATGAAGTGAGGTGAGCCACAAAGGGGGGTCTCGGAGAAATTGCGCATGGTCGCCCTCACTTCAGCTTTCCGCGCCTGCGGGGGAGCCACGCAGGGGGAGCAGAGCAGAAGCTCCCTGAGGAAGGCAGAGCGGTGACTGAGCATGAACTCGGGTCTGTGGGGGGCACACTCGGGGTAGGGCACATCTTGGGTCAGGGGACGACTCCGTGGAGCCCTGCTCTGAGGACCGGGAGCGTTCATGCATCATCCTTTGGTCCTGCTGCGGAGGCTGATTTCTCCGCTCCATGTTCTTCCTCCCCTTCCTCTAGAAATCCAAGTAAATATATGTTCAAATTTCTCTGCCTCTTTGCTTTGCTATGATACATTCTGCATAATTTCTTCTAATTAATCTGGTTCACTAATACGTGCTATAGCTGCTTCAAACCAGTGAATGGCCATTGAATTTTATGTTTTATTTATTGTACCTTTCAATTTTAGAAGCTTTTTTTGTATACTTTTTCAAACATGCTGGTCTTTTTTTTTTTTAGAGCACGGTGAGGAAGATTTTATTCAGGTTCACCGCTGTAGGTACAGGGACCACCGCAATGGGGTCTCGCCATGGGCGAGAGAGATTCTAACCTGGTTGTTTTCAAACTGCTTTCTTTCCTTGCGATCTTTTCAAGCTTGTTATTGCTTTATACATTATGAGAGAGTTGCTTTAAACAACTTCACTCTGATTATTTTCATATCTGAAATCTTTGAAGAACTGTTTCTGTTATTTCTGCTGGTTCTCTGCCACCGTGATTGTTTCTCTGTTTGCTTGGTCATGTATGCTCTGTTCAGTGACAATGGAAGTTTCCTTGCTGACATATGGAGGTAAAGGTGGAGTTCTGTGGGTTTACTTCTGGTTTATTCTTACTGTGAAATTATAGCTCTTTGGGGGTCTTCTTTTATGGGGGAAAGTGTTCTACTAGTGTGCACATGCTGGTGGGACTGGAGATTTAGGTCCTGTCATCTCACTACACAAGGACTTAAAAATTGAAGGTTGAGTTCACTGCTTTGATAAATTCTCCAAGGGCAAAACAGAATTCAGCATTCAGCTCACTTTTCTGGAACAAAGATATCACTTAGATTTTGGTCTGGTAATTCCTTACTATCTTGTATGCTCTTTGATGTTTTTAAGAAAAGTTTTCTTCTTCTGTCTTACTCGGAATTTCTAGTTTTCATCAAGAACGTTTGTCTACATAACTGAGCACACTATTTTACTGAGAAAGTACAGTTACTTTTACTCTTGAGCCAACTAAGACTCCAATTTATTCCAGAAATAAATTATCTCTTTTTATAAAGCTATATTATATTAAAAGAGATTCATGACATAAATGGTAGTAAATAAGATGTCCTCCAGTATGATTGAAAAATTGTTTAGGATCTTGCAATCTTCCTGAGTCCTTCTAAATGCCAATCATCACCAATGAATTTGACAAATAAAGATGTTTTAAGCAGTTGGCTTAAATCTTTGATGCATCCTCGATGTATTTTTAAAATGGGTCTCTTACTCTTCATTTTCCTAGACTGTATTTCGGGTGTAGCAGTTTAAAGAAAGGCCTGAGATGGGAGGTTTAAGAAAGGCCGCATCACCCCACACCAAGGTACTTGAATGAGGACCTGCCCCTCTGCATGTCAGTGCTCTCATCTGACACATGGTACAAACAGGGGCAGGATTCCTCCCGACATTTCGCAGAGCATCCAATAAGATAAAGACCATGAGCATGCTTTGTAAACCTTGAATTTCTATACATGTGTAAATATATTATAAGAACTGGAAAGATACAGAGTGCACAAGAGAAATAAGACCCAATTTTTATGTTTCTATGTTACAGATTCCAGGGGAATTGAAGTTCGTAAGAGTCTTGCTGAAGTAGCTCACGAGAATGCCTTTGACTGGGTTTATCGGTATTGTGCAAAAACAGCTGTTTGCAAAGACAAGACTCAGGCACTCAGCAAGACCTTTTATTTTCACATCGCTCAGCCTCTGATTTCAATACGCATTCTGTGTTTTTCTCAGACGCTCTTTTGTGTTACGTACAATTACTCTGTTGAACAGATTTTATTTGTTTTTTGTTTGGGGGATTTTTTTGTTTGAACTGTGAGAGGCTGATGTCAATGCCTGTGTATTTGGGGGGAGGGGGCTTGCAGGCTCTGTGCTTGGGGAAGATCATGCCAGGAGGGCCTCAGCTGGCCCCCAGGCAGCACGTGTACCAGGTAGTGTAAAATGTATCCAGACTTGGATACAAATGTCGACATTAAAGTTCCAGTCTTAAACGTTTGTGAATATGGGATATTGGCAAGTTCCTACACCTCTTTTTTGTTCACTTTCTTCATTAAAAAACAGGAAGATAAAAATATCTTCTTAACTGGGCTTGGGGGAGAATCAAATGGAGCATCGTATCTGATATTCCTTTGTAAATTGTAAAAGCAAAGTGCAAAATTTCAGGTGTATTCATCATAACTATGTATCTAGCTCTTTATTTGTTTTATCTTGTTCCAAAAATTTCATGTGACTTATGGAGGTGATATATGTATAAGAAGAAGATTTGTTAAATACCAATGGGGAATCTCGGTGTACAAATAAGGTTGGCCGGCTTTTGTTAATACTTTTATCTCCAACACATAGAACAGTGCCTGGGACTGAATAGGAACCAAGTGAAAACATTTGTTAGATCAATGAGAGAACATTTAATAAAGAAGAACGACATGGAAAAGACAAGTGTGGGGCCAGCAGGTACAATCTGTGCAGTGGGCACTGAGGAATGGCTTGGGGTGGGTGACTCATTTTGAGACACTGTAGGGACAGGTCTCAGGCCTCACTTCGGACCAAGAGAGACCACATGGGCCCCACAACTCACAAGTGATGTTTTTCAGGGCCCCCTTAGTGGGATGGTGACACAGGTTGATACGGAACCTGGCTGTAAAAACCAGACCTATCCAGATCCAGCCGCCTCCAGCCAGAACAGACCACCACACTGACCTTACCCTGACTTTTCCCTCAGTATAATCTCATTTTAAAGCTAAAAATCACACAGGGTAGAAGTTTAACGTGCTAAGGAGACATCGGACGCATGAAGGAGCCTGTGATGGAACTATGCAGGTTCACGAAGATCTCACCTCTGCATGCTCACACCGCACCCTGTTCCTGCCCGGGCCTCTTGAAAACTCTCCCTGAACCCCCCTCGGGAGCAGCCTGAGGACTCCTTCCTCCGTGCCGTCTCCTGTGCTGGAGCCTGAGCCCTGGGACTCCCTCCTCTCCTGTTAGCGGTTTGATTCAGATACCTGTGTGAGTCAGCACAGGCTGCTGTAAGGGAATGCCACAGACCAGGTGGCATAAACACCAGAATTCCATCTTCTCACAGGTTTGGAGGCTGAAGAGTCCGAGATGAAGGAGTTAGCAGGCTTTGGGTTCTGGTGAGGGCTGTTTCCTGGCTTGGGCTGGCTCACCCTCACTGGGCCTGTGCCCACCAGCGGGGGGCAGGGAGGAGAGAGATCTCTGTCTCTTCCTTTTTCCCACAGCCACCCATCCTATCAGATTAGGGCCCCACCTTTACGGCCTCATTTGACCTTAATTACCTATTAAATGCCCAATCTCCAAAAAGCTGTCACCGTCAGGATTAAGACTTCGACGCGTGAATTTGTGGAGGGGAGACAATTCGGTCCACAGTGACGTCTTATCAGAGTAATACAATGGGCTAGACAAGCTGAGAATCATTACAAGATTTTCAAAGAAACCACAAATATTGCTTATTTTAAAGCATTCCATTTCTTTCAGTGTGTTTTCCCTACTTGTGAAATAGGGATTATAATTCATGCATTGACTTAGTGCTGTTATAACGGTAAGTGACTTATGGCATATTAATCCTGGGTGACCTGTAGCAAAGCTCTTGGCTCACATGCTCGAGTTGTCATCATTAGATGCTGCCCTTGCCCTGGGAGGGGAAGGAAGCATTTATGCATCTGGCACTGCGATCTGCACAGGGGCCCGCTGGACACATGGGCCAGGTGATGAGTCTTCATTATCCACGGAACCGTAATAGCGGATGTTGAGAAGGCAGAAGTCCTCCGTCACTCCAGAATTGTACGATCGTGATTGTGCTGCTTTTTTACGTCTCCGTTGAGTGCCAGTCACTGCCTCTCAGATCTGTGACTCCAGCCCCCCTTCCACTCACAAGACGATGAGACTGTAGTTTAAACAAGAAAAAGCAAGTAGCTTTTCTTTTTTTTTTTTTTTTTTTTGAGACAGAGTCTCACTCTGTTGCCCTGGCTAGAGTGAGTGCCATGGCGTCAGCCTAGCTCACAGCAACCTCAAACTCCTGGGCTCAAGCGATCCCACTGCCTCAGCCTCCCAAGTAGCTGGGACTACAGACATGTGCCACCATGCCCGGCTAATTTTTTCTATATATTTTTAGTTGTCTGATTAATTTCTTTCTATTTTTTTAGTAGAGACGGGGTCTCGCTCTTGCTCAAGCTGGTCTTGAACTCCTGAGCTCAAACAATCCGCCCGCCTTGGCCTCCCAGAGTGCTGGGATTACAGCAAGTAGCTTTTCTTGTTTATTCCCTTTGGGTGGTGGCTACAAAGAGGAGAGTTTAGAAATATGTCACTCTTGGCATAAAGAGGGCAGAAAAAAATCTTCATTTTTAAATTTTTTTCCTTTTATCAATTTTTCTTTCTAAAACTTCATGTGGTTTCTACCTAAAGGAGTCTACTGGTAGCTGAATAAACATCTTCTTGATACTTCTGAATATTTAAATATTAATTACTTTCATAACTTGCTAATTTCTTTGCTTATATAAAAGATCGTGTGGGTCAATTTGGTGAATAGTGCGTATACTGTAGAAAACCTTCGCCTTTTCTTCTACCTGAAGGTCTTGGGCAATGAAAGATTTGAGAAAAGGAGCAAAGAAGATAAAACAGCTTATGGCCAAATTTTGAGAATTTTTAAAAAGAAAAGGAAGAGGAAAATAATTAGATAAGGAAAGAAGGAGGAGGCAGAGGAAGGAAGAGGAACAGAATAAAAAGAAAATAAAAGGATCCTATGAGAAGTTAAAATCATAAAGAAATGTGTGAAAACACAAAGGTGGCATTAGAATCAATGAAAACAGATACACCAGAGTGAAATTTCATCTCCCGTCTGCAACCCAGCAGCATCCACGGCAAGTAGTTACAGATTCATAACTTCTGTCTTCTTCATTCGGAATTATCGAACTCTCTGAGGACAAGTTTCATCTCAGACTAACTTAGCTGAACAGGAAGAAACAATTGACCAATTTCCTTCAACAGATAGTAGAAAACTTCGGAGGCAGATAAACTCAGGTTTAAAATCCTACTTTTTTACTCTCCTTCTCTGTGACTTCAGGCAAGCTATTCAATTCCGAATCTGTTTCTTCATCTGTAAAATGGAGACATTAGCACATGCCTTCCAGATTAAATCTATAAATGAACCCCAGAGGTGCCTCCGAAGCGACACCATAAGCTCTTTGGACACTGAAAATGGCAACTGGGATAAGTTTCACTGTCTATGAGTTTGCTGAAGGTAAAAATATCAATTGCAAATATCTGTCATTGAAACAAGAGGAAATTTACTATGAAATAGAAATACTTCATGCATCACAGAGATAAAGCCCTGATCCTGGCCTTGTCGCTGCCTGGAGGTCTCTGCTACCGTATCAGTGTCCACGGGAGCAGCGTTCCAGCTCCAGGGTTCAGGCAGCAAAAGATGAGTGTGAAGCTGGTGCTCAGGTCACAAGTTGTCATATGTCCCCGATGTCCTTGGCTTCCAATAGTATCTGTATTTGTGTGAGTTTTGGATTTTGTAAATCCCAGAAGATGAATAATCAACATGGACTTGATTACTTACTCATTATTTGGTGGTGCGGACATGTAGAACACTTTCTGTTTCCATTTCTGGCAACTAGAAGGGATGGTAAAATTAGACAGAGTGCTGGATGGACATTAATGGCCTCAGTCATTGAAACTTCTGGTGTGATGGGTCATTGTACACGCCAGTTTGACTAAGACACGAGAGGCTCAGATCAAACGCTGCTCCTGGGTGCGAGTGTGAGGGGGTTTCCGGATGGGGTCGGCATTCGAATCAGCGGGCTGAAGAGAGCAGAGCACCCTTCGCTGTCAGGTGGACATCATTCAGATCCTTTGAGAGCCCAAACAGAAGAAGAAGGCAGAGGAGGGGTGAGCACACTCTCTGCCTGACCACTGGGGCTGGAACTCAGATCCTTTGGATCTCAGAACTACAACACCAGCTGTGCCCGGTCTCCGGGTTGCAGATGGCAGATTGGGGGACATTTCAGCCTCCATGGTCCCGTGAGCCAGTTCCTTATGAAAAATCACACACCCACATACACACACACACACACACACACACACGATTTTGTTTCTATGGGAATCCTGGCTAACGGGATGGGCAATAACAAGGATTTGATATTTTATATATAGATGTATATAAAATATAAAATTTTATATAGATGTATATAAAATATCCAATACCATATATATATAACATCTGTGTGTGTGTGTGTATGTGTCTCCTTTCCTTGAGTTACCTCTCCATTCATTATTATTACTTTAAGCTTAGAAACAAGGCTGTTTTTCTAACAGCACCTACATTTACTGAGACAAACCATCCTAGGCATTCACAGTGGCAAGTATTAAATACCACCTGTATGTTATGTATGTATGTATATAAGTTTGTATGAACACATGGCAAAATATTGGAATAAGCTTTGCAGACTATGACTATTTACAGGTTATTTTGTGAACACAAAGAACTAATATATATTTTTAAATCTTCTATAGGGACATTGGGTATAAACAGGCTGCCTAAATCAGCATTTTTCCTCATGTCAACCCAGAACACACAAAAAAGCGGTAAGAAAATGAATTAAAAAAGACACCCAAATATATTCTCAGTAAAACTAGAAACAATTAAATCTGAAGTCTACAAAATGCATGTAAAGATGGCTGAAGCCAGTTGGAACCAGATAAAAGCCACGTGGGAGTGAGTGACGTACGGAGGCGGTGAGACCAGTGACAGCTGATCTCAAAAAACACCAACCCAGAGGTAGTCTTGAAAATGTGGGGCGCTCACCTGCTCACCTCCATGTCCAAGAGCTATACCCCTCGTTTCCATCCACAACGGTGGGAACTAAGGTACAAGGTTATCGGCCAAAATGTCCTCCTGAGCCCAGTTCTGTGCGAGGGGGACGAAGAGGGGTTGGGCTGTGCAAAAAATCTCCCAGGAGCCACAGTTGCACGAGGCCGTCTCTCTCTGTGACGCCGACCAGGTGAGAGCCGTAGGGGTGCGAGGTCATTTTGGTTCACGCCCCAAATCTCTGTAGTTCCTATAAATAGCTTATCCAGGAAAACCAAAATGATTTAATAATATATGACAAAAAATAAAAGGAAATAAATGAGCATTTACACAAAAATGCTCTAAGCAAATAGGTAAAAAAAACTTTCCTTCTCTTATTGAAAGAAAACCCACCAAAAAGCTGTGAATGTGAAGAGAACAGAAATTATGAGCATGTATTTCACTGTGAATTGAGACATTGTGGGATCAGTAACTAGGAAGCAAAGTGACGGAGCAGAACTGCGGGAACTCAGAGAAAACACGGCGTGCTAACACAGAAGTTGGCGGAATTCTGAAAAGAAAAGAAGGAGTAAAGCGAAAATAATGACAAAATGAAGACCAACTGGGAAGGGTTAAGTTGCATTAGGGTGAACAGATACTGCAGAAAATAGAGAGACATAGATGATGGGATTGAAGATGAGCCAAATGAACTAAACCTAAAGATGAACAAGCATTAGAGAGGAAACGAGAATTGTAGAAGACAGACGGATTGAACGTATACATAATCGGAGTGCCCCGCTGAGAAACCAAAAGAGACAGAACCAATTCTTAAAGATTCTAAGTCTTTAAGACTTTACGAGACTGCCGTGCCATACACGAGGACTTGCCTCCACTTTTCCAAGAGTCACACCAAGAACTGAGGAGGATGCACCATGTTGGCATCCTGCCCATTTCACAGACCAGCAAACTGAAGCTCATGGATTTTACAGTCACAGAGCTAAAGGGTGTAAAGTTCAGAAAGGAATTATCCCCAGACTGGCGGATGTGCCCCACCCACCGCTCTTTCTGTTCTACAGCCATAAACGTGGAAGCAGAGAGTGGGCGCACACGCTTTGTTCCCTATCAGTCCACCAGGGACCCCTGAATCCCTCTTACCACACAGGTGACAGTAGTCAGTGACCTGAAATACGAAATAGGCCCGTGTGGAAAAGCAGCTGATGAAATCTATTGTCTATATAGTTAGAACAATAAAGAAGAAAAAAGAAAGTCTAATCACTTGGACCAAATACCTGGTAGAGTTGTATATGATTTAGAGTCTTTCTACTTTATGTGCAAAATGAATACAACAGAACAAACATTTAAGAAGGATAAATCCAGCACTCCAAATGAGATGGCATTAACGTTTTGGCATATTTCATAAATACCTAGAGTGGTGTTTCTCTGATCAGTTAGAAGTTTGTTATACTAAAGAATTTAAAAAGTTTAATGCATGTAAGGGGCATGCTTTCTAAATATGTGACAGATCACAAGGATGAAAAAGGTTTTGTATTTGTTTCAGATAATTATAATATAAAGATATAAGCACTACTGTTAAAATAACACAGTGTATTTCCCATGTTTATTTATTCTGCTTATTATATTTTTTCATATATTATTTCTTCTGTTGTTAGCAAAATGATAGGACAAAGAGGCTATCATAAGGAACAAATTTCCCTCCAATAGTAAGTGGCTTTTGTCTTTTGCTGTTGATAAGATTTCTCAGAAAAACTTTTACTTTTTATTATTAAGCTTAATTCAATTTTGTAAAGTAACTGCTTAAGTATCACATGGCTTTGAGCATGAATAATCAAATTGGGTATGTTTTCTAAATACTACCATCAACTTTAAATCTGGAGTTAGAATATGCACTCAGAGTTGATGTTGATAACAGTGGATGCAGTCTGTGTTGGAGAATGCTTTCTCAGCCGTTTAGAACTTTTGGCCGACTTCTTGCCATTGTTTTAAACTTTGGTACATGGCTGATAAGAGTTTATACAAATAATTGAAGAAATAAAGCTCTGATATTTGTGTTCTTGTATTACCTTATTATCTTAATTTGCTGTTTCTTTGCAGGAAATTTTTTAAACCACATTTTGATGAAGCTACTTGAGTTAAAAGTGGACAAGTTAATTCTTAAATTCGCTTGACTGGCCCAGGTGACCGGCACCCCCTAACAATGGCTGCAAGGGAACCAGTGAGTGGCCGCCTGGCTGGGGGTGGGGCACTCCCTGGGTTGTGCCACTTTCCCTTTTCTCTTGGGGAAACCAGTGACCTCACTGGATATGCAAATCTCTGACATACAGACTGAGCAGGGGCTCCAGGGGCAGCCTGCTTGTTCAATATTGCTAACACAAATATTTTCTTATTTTTTAAGATCATAGAAAGACAAAATCTAACAATTTATTTCTGGAACCCATTGATTATGTTTAAATCCCATTTTGAATATCTTTGATCTAGTGGACGAGGTAAGCCCATACTGCTTCTTCGTCCATACTGAAGATTTGATTCTCTTGGGATTCCTGAATAAAGTAAGGCCCGTCACACAGTGACTACTTACGACCTAGAATTCTCATGGTCTTTGGAGCACTGTCAATATCTGTTCTCAAAACTGAAACCCCAGTTGCTTGTCCCGGGATTAACCTGAGAAGAGGTCTTTGCACCTGGCATCACCCAGGCAGAAGAGCTGCAGCGTGAAGTCCGGCGCATGTTGCCCCGAGAAGCGGCTGCGCATCCCGCACTATAAGCCTGACCTTTTCTCCACCGTGAGGAACGGGATCTGGCCGAAAAATGCCAGAATGCTGTCTTGAAACCTAAGTGTATTAGCACCACTCAAATATCAAAGGCCATTTTTTCCCCCCAAAGTTGCTTAGGAAACAAAAAAGCATGGATCTGATTGTCTCTTGTACAAAGGCAAATTGGAATTTGTAACTTGTGTAAATGCTGTAATTAAAACCTTGTTTTTACATGGATTCATTATGTTAAATTTTCCACTAATTACTGACATTTTCTTTAATGTGTTCATGTGGCGAACATGAGGATATGATTAGTTGGAGTTAAAAGTGTAAGCAGTAATGAGCATATTATGGGTTTTCCTTTGTCTTTGGTCACTCTGAGCTTCTTGACAGTAAAGCCTGCTTTTCTGCAGGTTTGATACACTATGCAGTTTTCTGTAAGCAAACGTAGGTGAAGTAAAAATGACAAGATTCATATGCACACTTCGAATGTTTCCGTTTACGTTAGTTCTTCCATTTGCAACCTTCCTCCTTGCGTAGGTGCGAGTGACTGACTAAGGTGCAGAATGATTTCCCCAACTCAGGAATGGGCTTCTGAAAATCCCTCAAATTCCCTCCGAAATTCTCCAAATTGGGGAAATTTGCTGTAGAGGAACAGCAGACTCGAGAAAGGGAGGGCTCAGGGGCCAAGACTGCGGCGTGTGCTGAAAACACTCATAAGTATCAGTTTTAGTATTTGTTAAAATCCAACAGTAAAGACAAGCTCTACAAAAAGGCTATCAAGGCATTTTGCACATTTTGAAGTACTGGGTTCTATGAGGTTTATTTCCAATTAATACCTTTTGCTAAAAGAATCTTCTCTTCTCGGGATGTCCTTTCTGGGCTGTGTCAACCGGATGCTCCTACATTTACTTTGCTTCCTTGCAAATAATATACCCGCCGAGAGACATATTTCCTTTGCTTTCTCCTCCTGGGTTGGGTTTCACCACAAGACTCCTGGTGGAGCTGACAGAGTGGAGGCCTGTCTGCTACCTTTGATGGGCAGTGTGACCACAGGGACAGAGGACGACTCCCAAATCCCTAACCTCAGGCCCCCTGAGAGGGAGGTAGCCAAGGCTTCAGACCTCCCCTCTTCTCCAAAGCCCCACTGCAAGGCCTCTGCCCACTCTGCCTGCTTTGTGTTTTGTTTTGTTTTATTTCACTTTTATTCTTCGCTGTTTCTAACCCAGCTGTCTCTTTTTTTGATTATTTCCAACATCTGTAACTCACATACCCTGGTAGAAATAACTTTGTGGAATTAAAACCACATTGAGTACAATTTCTTATAAGCAGAATTCACGGTTTCTGGGAAGGATTTCAGTACGGCTGTCTCAGACTCACACAGGTAAACCAAGTGAAGGTTTGCTCAGCAATATGGTGACATGAAGACCACGGGAAGAGCCAGGCCAGGCACTGAATGCAAACAAGACCGACTCTCACTCTCCACCTGAACTTTGGGTAATTGCTCTGATAATTCTGTGCTTGGTGCAAACCACAGATAATCAGTTTTGAAGTAGGATTTCTACACCTAGTTCACTATATCACAAATAATTTTATCCTGCGATGTTCTGATTTTAAGCAGAAGTAGCCCTAAACATAATTGCAACGTTGCCCGCCTTCCCATTGCTCATAGCGGTCCCCTGCCTGCCTCCCACACGTCCAGTCCTCCCTATCTCAGCCCCTCCTTCTCCTCACACAACCTCTCTCCTACAGGGTGCAGTGCTCAGCAACTACCTTCTCCCGCACCTTAAAATGTCTCAACTATTGGATGAAACTGATCGTGTTTAACAGCCAGGGTATCAGTTGGATAGAACAATTCATTCCCGGTTATGAACGATGCCTAGCCACGTATTGCATGGAGTTCGGTAAGGTATTTGCATCTTCTAGGAATATTTACAAGTCAAAAATTCTATCTTTCTCATTAACATATTTTGGGAAGGGAGGGGGCTCTTCTTGCTGCTTCTCTAATTATTTAACATTTGAGATCATGACTAATATTTATATAAATACCTTTCATACACACAACCTCATTTTGTCTTATAAAAAGTTTGTAATGTGTATGTTTTTATAATCTCAATTTTGATGAAGACATTGAAGTTTAGAGCATTAAAGAATTTTCCCAAAGCAGGGCAGAGCTTGAACATGAAGCTATAAGGCCTGACTTCAGTGTCTATCCATTTAATGTGTCATTGATCAGTAACTATAGAGCTGTTCTGTAATTTTTATACAGTAAGAGAAATTGATATAATGCAGTTTATTTAGTGGAAGGAATATGGACTTTATTGGCAAACTAACCAGGGCTCAAATTCTGCTGCTCTATCTGCTGTTATCTCCTTGGGCAAGTCAAACGATCCCTCTGAGTCTCAGCCCCCAAATCCATGAAATGATAACAACAACCTTTGTAAAATGCCTAGTATGGTGTCGGGCCTTATTAGTAATCAATACATATTTTGGATCTGTTTGCATTGTTATTTGTAGGGGTCGGGGCATAAATAGTGCTCCAAACCAAGACAGGAAACAAGTAATCTCTTCATTTCCTTTTTTACAGCTACCCTATAAAGAATATTCATCACCTTATGAGAGGGCCATAGGCCAGGGGAATGTTTTAAAAACTAAAGGGAAATATGTCATATTTCCAGCCAGGAATCTTTCTAAAAGAGGAACAAGATTATTTTAGAAGATCTGCTTTTCTCTTTTGTTGGGCTTTATTATCATTCCTTTAATGCTGGAAAAAATTTAGCAAGCATAGTGGTCAAGTTTGCTGTTCATTCAGGCCTTCCATCCTGCATTCAAAACCCAACTGCTAGACCTCTATTTCACATCAATTTTTATGCACTGAGCTGGGGTTGCCAAAAAATTTGGAAGAAATATAATCCCTGTCCTTGAGGACTGCGCAGTCTAGTGGAAGACACCGCTTCTTCATCTATTGTTTCATCAAACACTCACTGGGAAGGTAACCTACGCTGGTAAAGGATAAATCATTTGAGATAAAGGATAAAAGCCACAGTCTTTGCCCTCAAGGAGTCCACAGCCTAGCCATGGAGATAAAAAAAATAAAAAAAAAATACTAGAATAAAGAATAATAAATTTAAAGACAGAGGGAAAGCCAGTGTGCAGCGAAATTGAGAAAGAAGGTTACATAACCTAGGTGAGGTCGAAGATTAGGGTGAGAGAGGAAGGTATGGGAACAGTTTCTGGAAAAGTTCAAGATAAATCCTAAGAATAAGTCAGGATTGTACAGGTGAAGGGTAGAATAGTGAGTGTTGGCCACACCGCAGTAGTTCACCAAACATCCAACGATTATTAACTGCCCACTGCAATTAAACCTTCAGTCCCCAGCACTGCACCTGGGGCAATTTCAAGCACTGAAACATACTTATAATTGGAGCACCAGAATTGGAGGACACAGAGAGAGGAGCAGAAAAATTCATGAGGGGAAAATACCCACTATATGCAGAGAAACAAAGAATCCTGCAGACTTCTCATTAGAATCACGTAAGCAAGACAGAAATGGGAAAACATCTTTAGACCACTGAAAGAACGTATTTGGCATCATAGAATTCTTTATTCAGCAAAAAATGTCTTCCAAAAAAAAAGGGAAATTTAAACCTTTCCAGAATTAAAAATGCTGAACAAATTCATCAGCAGCACACTAGCACATTACAATGCTAAGTATTTTAAAAAATTACTTTAGTAAAAGGAAGATGATACCAGAAGGAAAACTAAGTCTACATTATAAAGGAATTAAGAGCCCTGGAAGTATGCAAAAATTATAAAAGACTTTATGTTTTCATTGGTATATCTCTTTAAAGGATAACTGTTTAAAGCAAAAATCATAACAATGTATTGAGAAATTTGTAGCATGTGTTAAATGTATGTATTCGAAGTAAAACGTATGACAACAAAGTGCAAAATATAGGAGGAGAAAAATGGAATTATATTGTTGTAAGTGTCTTATACTCTACATAAAGCTGTGATAAATTAAAGATGTATATTGTAAACACTAGATGAACTACTAAAAATTAAAACAAAGAACCTTTGCTAATAAGCAAATAGTGGAGATAAAAAATGGAATCATAATACTTCATTTAAAAGAAAGCAGGAAAAGTAGGGGCAAAAGAAGAAAAATAGTATGGAACAAATAGGAAACAAATAGGAAGATGGTGCTTTGATCTCAATCTTATCAATAATGACAATTAGACACACAATAATTAAATTTAAATAATCTAAACCTCCAGATTTAAAAATATATGGCAGATAGAAAAAAACAATGAATATTATATATTCTTTCTTTATCATTGTTATTTGTATGAGGACAGGACATAGACTATGAAAGAAAGTAAATTTTAGAGTAAAAAATATTACTAAGGATAAAGAACATTGCAGGATGTTAGAAATGTCAAGTCACCAAGAAGATACAACAATACTCAATGTATATTGCCTAACAATACAGCTTTAAAATACATGAAGGAAAGATTATACAGCTGAAAGAAGAAATAGATCAATCCAGTTATTGTTGGAGATTGGGGATCCAATCCTCCTCTTTCAGTAACCGATAGAATAAAAAAACCCCAGAAAATCAGGAAAAGGATAGAAGACACACAGTACTATTAACCAGCTTTACCTAATCAACATTTATAAAACATTCCACTGAACAGCAACAAAAAAGACGTTGTTTTCAAATGCACATGGAACAGTCACCAAAATAGTCTATCTGGGCCATAAAAACAAGTTTCAGTACATTTAAAAGGAGAGAAATCATACAAAGTATGTTCTCTAAGCACAATTAAATTAAACTAGAAATAAATAATAGAAAGATATCTGGAAACCTCTGAATATTGTGAAATGAAATGGCACACTTCTAAAAATTCCTGAGTCAAAGAAGAAATCACAAATGAACTTAGGAAATATTTCATAGAGATTGAAGATAGAAACGAAAATAGAATATATCAAAATGTGTAGGTTGCAACTAAAATAGGGAAAATTTATAGTATTATATGCTTATAAAGAAAAAAATTCTGAAATTCATAAAGTTCTATTTCTTAACATCTTGTAAGGCAAATCTCCTCATCTTGTTTTTCTTGAGGATTTTTTGGCCTTTCCAATTTTTTGTTTATTTTATAAATTCCACAAAAAAAAGTATTGAGCATTTTATTGGAATCTAATAAAACAGAGATATGTTTGGGGAGAATTAACATTGTTATGAAAGTGAGACATTTAGTTAATGAATTTTCTATATGTCTCCACTTATTTTGGTATTATTATTATTGCATAAAAAGTTTTCTATTATTCTTTGTAAATATCTTACACATCATTTTTAGATTTATTCTTAAATTTTATACTTTGATGGGATATGAAGTTTATTTTTTAAACTATGTTCTCTAACTTTATTGCTGGTGTAAAGAGATACAATTGCTTCTGACAATGAATTTTGTATTCAGTAAATTTATTAAATTTGCTTGTTAATTTTAATAATTCATGTGTTTATGTTTCAGGTTTTCTATTTAAATGATCATATTCGAATTATTTCATTTTAATCTTGTTTCTCATTACATTAATATTTATGTATTTTATCTATAGGTTTGTTTGCCTTTGTACTATTATGCTGACAGAACAATGTTGAATAGAAGTATTATGTAATCTTGTTCCTGGACTCAGAGAGAATGTACTTTACCATTTCGTATAAATACGTTATACATTCAGTATGTATGAGGACCTTATGCAGTGTAATACTTACTATAATTTCTGTATAAAGTCTTTATCAGGCTAAGAATATTCCCTTCTACTTCTAGTTTACAAAGAGATTTTATTTGGAAACAATGTTGGATTTTACCAAATGATTTTCAATACTATTTAATATGTTTTCCTTTAATCTATTAAGTTTAAGAAATTATATTGTATTTTCCTCTGTTAAATCAGTCTTAAGTTGCTGGAATAAACCCAACTTGACCATGGGTCTTTTTATGCATTGTTCATTCAGTTTTTTAATAATATGTTTATAATTTTTACAACTATGTTTATGAATAAGATTTGCTAATAATTCTCCTTACTTAGATTGTTTATATCAGTTAGATATAAAAATTATACCAATTTCATAACTGAGTTGGGAGTCTTCTCTAATTTTCTGTTGCCCAGAATAATTTTGTAAGTTTGAAATGATTCATTCCTTGAAAATTTAGAGAATTCCCTGGTAAAATTATCTGGATTTGGTGTTTTTTATTTTGAGAATAATTTATATATACTAATTGAGTTACTCTCATGATTATGACAATTTGTTATTAAATATAATAGTATTAATATTTAATTAATATTAATTTCTAGAAATTTTTCAGCTTTATTTTTCAAAAATTTGGTGTGAAGTGGCTTAGAATATCCTCATAATTATAGATTTCTGTAGCATCTATAATCATATCTCACTTTTAATTCTTGATAGTGTTTATCTTTCATTTTTTTCTACTAAATTTTGAAGTTTCCTGCTAAGGTATGAGCCCTTTTGAAGAACTAGATTTGACTTTTTGATATTCTTTATTGTATTTTTTAAATTTTATTTCATTAATTTCTGCTTTTATACTTATTCACTTCCTTACAATTTGTTGGGTGTGTTTTGTTCTACCTATTCTAAATTTTTAATCTAAGTGACTGTCTCATCAATGCTCTGTGTTTCTTCTTAATATATAAATTTAAAACTATCTAGTTCACTCCACATACTTGTTTAGTTTTGCAGTAAGAAGTATTAAAACAACAACAGCAAAAACAAAACTTTCCTCTTTAGCTTGGGATTCCTAGTATCGCTATTTTACCAAAACCTTTTGCAGATAATCTATTTGTCAGTTGATTTCAAGTAATTTCTTTATACTTTGTGTTTTCCTTTTTCAAATTTCTTTACAACATAATATTGATAGAATTTATTCTAGAAAATTTACCAAATATGTAGATCCTTTATTTAAGTGACGTGGAATGATGCCCTTGTAGTTCAAATGTAGAGCCTGAGGGCACTGATGCTCTTAGATCTTCTATATCTTGTTTGAATCGACAGTTATGCATATGAGCAATATTCCACAAAACTGCAGATTCAACTGCCGTTATTATTCAGAAGCATCTGGTTTTATTTCCAGTGTAAGAAATAGCCTACTGTTAGAATAAAGAAAATACATATCGTGAAAAAGTACTTTACATGTAGTAGAAACTTAAATGTTAACTTAATTTGAGTCTATTCCAATAATAAAATAATAATAAGAATTGACACTTACATGAAATATACTACATGCTAAGACTATTCTAAGGGCTTTATATATAGATTTCATTGATTTCAAGAGAAACATTTGTTCATTTGTTCAAATTTTTGTATCTCTGAAGTTGCAATGCATCTTATAGTTGATAAGCATAATTTAATATCAGCACTATTTTTATATCAGTGCATTAAAATGTGTATCTCATCACTGATGGTATTTTAATGAAATTTTCAGAATGCCACGATACACTAGACACCATGGAAACACAATTATATAAGCACTACAAAAGCAAGAAATTCTGTTTAGTTTGTTCATCGTCATAGAAGTAACTTGATAAATATTTGTTGAATTGTTAAATGAATGACGTTGTCAAATGAACTAAATAATCATAGTGTTCTAGCATCATTCAGGGTGGTAGCAGGTTGTCCTCTGTCCTCACATCACTTGGGCGGTGGTGAGGACATCACTATAAAAATGCTCAATTTCAGGATGTATGTTCCTAACGAGGACTTTACATTTTTCGATGAAAGTATTACAATATGCTATGCTTAGGGAGAAAGTAAACAATGTAATAAAACATAGAAAAAAATCTTAAGCATGATTTCATCTAAAAGTCCTGGAATTTATAGGAATAAGCTTCATTTATTAGGGAAAAAATTACATTGTATAACGCTTTATTCCCCAATGGGTCCTAGTAAATAAGATGATAAACCTTTTTAAATGAACTCTGTCAGAAAAAAAAGGATCATTATTTCCTGAAGAGCTGCAAAATAAAATAAGCCCACAATAATACAGGTAATAACTGAGGTCATAAAAGCAATTTAGTGCAGTTTCCAATGACCTAAGCAGGGCCAGGTTCACTCTCTCCCGTGCCCCTCCTCCCCCAACTCTTCATCACTTTGCCTTGAAGGCAGCCTCGCTCCATCTCTCCATCGATGACGGAGTTTGCCAGAGCTCCACCTTGCCCACGTTACTCATTAATGCACGGAGCTTCAGCCCTTGCCGGTACTTCTGGCTCCTACATCTATTAATGCAATTCGGTTTGCAGCTCTCCTCGGTTCCATCCTCCCGTTCTCCTCTACCTCCTAGAACCTCTACCTGGAGGCCTCATGGACACCTGGAGCTCAATATGCTCACAATTGAAGTCATAGCGAGCCAAGAGCACAGGATTTGGGGTCAGGCAGGCCCATTTCTTAGTGACGTGGACACTTTTCAGTTCAGAAATTTTCAGATTTCATTGCTATATGATAGCAACGGGCTCCATAGAATTGCTTTCAGAATATCGTGGAATAATGTTGGTAATATCTCCAGCAAAGTCAAATGCATAGGAGACACCTAACCAATGTCTGGTACCGGCTTTGCTGTCCTCTTAAAACAAGTTTAACTGGCTCTGCAGTTAAGTCAGTTATGTGGGTCAGAGCGGCAGAGTGAGCGGAATGATCCTCTCCGCTCTCCCACGTGTGTGCACACTCATTCCTGGATAGCTCTCGGGGGTGTTCTTTTCTTTTCTGCCACCTTCCAACAAGCTGTCCAGCTTCCCTACTTGGAAGTGGCTGCTTGCCATGAGTCAATCCCCTTTCTAATCTGTCCTCCCCAGAACCATGCACCCGGGAAGCTGGAATGAGCCCCTTCCCACCTCCATCTCCCTTTCAGCTTGCAGAACGGAGCGCAGGTTTCTTGGAAAAGCCACGGGCCTTGTGCCATCTCACCTGGCTGGCTGCAAGGCCCGGCTCCCACCTGTGCAGGTGAGCTTCAGCTTCGCTCACGTTCCAGGAGTGTGCCCCACTGCCCCACCTGTGCCATGTGCACACGGTCCTCCCTCTTTCTGAAATGCCACTTTCCCGTGTGCACCTGGAGAAATCCTGCTCCTCTCTTAGCATTCGTCTCGGACGTGACCTCCTTCCAGAAGCCTTTCCCAACTGGCCCATATGCAGATGGTCCAGACTGGGTTTCAGATCATCAAAATAGGAGGAAAAAAAACAGATGGTGTGAGGAGAACACACTGACAGCATTTCATGCTGGTCTATGCCGTGTCCTGAGACTGTGGCTGTCCCTTTGATTCTTGCTGCACTTTCCAGACCCGTCTGAGGACAGGCCCAGGCCCCTGCTGCCCCTCAGCCCCTGCCCTTGTTTCTCTGTCATGTTGTTTGACTTTCAATTGGTTCCCACCTGGCTGATTTGTAAATTAATAAAATAACCCAAGTTAGACAATTCCAGGTACCTAATATACAACTATGTTTCCAGGGAATCTGTTTTATGGATGGAAAAAATAAGTAGTAACAATTCTGGATTTTTATGTGAATAAGTTTGCTTAGAGAGTAGCAGCTGTTAAAATATAAATGTGATATTTGAGTTCAAACGGGAGCAGAAATAACACACAGTGTCGTCCAAGGAAAGGAGTGTCAGCCACAGGACTCTTTCACCCGTGGCGTGTGCCCAGTTCTGACTCGGAGGAGAGCGGGTCTGATATCGGAGTGGAGAAGGGGCGTCAGAAAAGCCAGCTTCCAAACCACTTCCTCCAGTGAGTAGCTGAGTGACTCGAGGCTCTTTAATGACATGGAAAACTCACACGCTTCCTGCCCAGCTCCCGAGCGTTCCGTCACAGTGACAGACAGACGGCTGCAGGTGGAAAACACGGCACGAATAAACACAGCTGTCACCGAGGAAAGGTGTCTTGCTTTGGTGCAAAGAAGTCGCAACATCTGAAGGTTTACCACGAACAGGCAAAAGAGGTTCGTTCATTTCCACGATTTAAAGCATTGGGCTCAAATTGCGTCTCTCTCCGCTTTAAACATGAATCAGGGGAGGGAAGCGGGAGGGAAATACGCCAGGTGCCGGTCCGGCCGCTTTGGAAGGAAAGCCTGACGTTTCTGTCTCTCTTCTCCAGGTTCCGACTCTGTAGGCTCAACCCACCTCCTCCCCGGACGCAGCTACAAAAAGCGGCTCGGGTATGAGAAAGAGTTTGCTCGCATGTTGACATGTTTAAAGCAGAGAGACTTGCAGACACTCGATGGCCCGAGGGGCCTGAGTCACCCACGCCCAGGGGCAGGGCCCAGCTGGCTCCCCGCGGCGTCCACGCCCTCGCTGGGGCACTGAGCGACAGCTGGCAGGAGCCGCGTGTGGTCACCGAGCAGGAATGCTCTCCTCCGCCGCGGAGCAGGCAGCTGTCGCTCGCATACCTGGCATTCCATGCCGGGCCACTGCGGGACCCCAGGGCTCCC
>NW_012138858.1:3886323-3914914 GCF_000956105.1 Propithecus coquereli
TGTGGTAAAATACACACAGCATAAAATCTACCATCTTAACCTTCTTAAAGTGTGCAGTTCAGTGGCATTAAGTGTAATCACATTGTTGGGCAACCGCCACCATTGTCCAGTCAGAGAACTCTTCTCCTACAAAACTGACACTCTGCACCCATTAAACAGCAGCTACACACCCCCTCCCCCGCCATTGGGCTTCCCGTTCCTGCGGACTCAACGACTCTAGGTTGCCCACGCTAGTTGAACCCTGCAGTGTTGTGTCTTTCGTGACTGGCCTACTGCTCCTAGCACAATGCCCCTGAGGTTCGTCCCTGTTGTACATGTGCCAGAATGTTCTTCCTTTTTAAGGCTGAATAATATTTCATTGTACGCACATACCACATTTGTTTATTATCAGTGATTACATTTTAAACTTTCTATTCTTAGAGAAAGAAAAAGAGGCAGATAGAATAGACAAGGTGAGCAGTTTCAGATTATCTAACTAGATGGGAGACATGATAAGAGAATCTTCACAAAATAATTGCTATTCCATTGTAAACTGGCTAAGGCCAATTTTGCAAACATTTTCCTTCTCTGACGTGCATAGACAAGCATACGAATATGTGCACACGCATGTTTTACCTTCCCCACTTCTCTTTTCCCTCGTACTCAGCCTTACTGTTTTTCAGGGCAAGGACAGTTTTACTTTGGTGAAAGGTGTGACACTTTGTAACATAGAACTGTACATTTCGAAGTGATCTGTATTCTGCATTTTCAGCTCAGTAGGTTTCCCTCTGAGGCACTGGTGGGTATTCATGGTCCGTCCAGTACTGAATCTGCCCATCCTGCCTCCCTCCTCCCCACTGCCGAATTCTACTTGGTATCTTTGACTCGGCCATGGAGATTACAGGTGTATAGCATTCTCAGGTGCTACTGAAGTATTTTACTTACATCTTATGCTTTTTAAACAATATGGCTGAAGCGGGAGGGTCATTCGAGGCCAAGAGTTCAAGACTAGCCTGAGCAGCATAGTGAGACCCTGTCTCTACAAAAAAAAAAAAGAGAAAGAAATAAATAAGAAAGAAAGAAAGAGAGAAAGAGAGAGAGAGAAAGAAAGAAAAGAAGAAAGGAAGAAAGGAAAAAAGAAAGGAAGAAAGGAAGAAAGGAAGAAAGAAAGGAAGAAAGGAAGAAAGAAAGAAAGATTAGCCAGGCATGGTGGTGGTGGGAAAATTAGCCAGGCACCTGTAGTCCCAGATACTTGGGAGGCTGAGGCAGGAGGATTCTTGAGCCCGGGAATTCGAGATTGCTCTGAGCTATGATGGTGCCACTGCACTCGAGCCCAGGTGACAGAGCGAGACTCTGTCTCAAAACAAAAAGAAACAAAACATTAAATTTAGCACTTTGCCTGAAATTTATTAACACTCAATTACACCTAAGAAATTAGATATATGTAATTAACATATAACTATGTATTGTTTCCCTATTTCAGTGGTAATAAGAAGTGGAAAGGCAAGGAAGATGTGGGGAATTTGAAACAGAAGGCACAAAGCAGAGGTCGACATCACTGAAAGGAGACTTGCCGGATTAATGTGGAGAAGGGACTGCTGACCTAGAGCTGGGTCACCGAGTCTGGCTCTCAGTCCTGGGGCCTTTCTCCTGCCTCGCAAGTCGCCATTCCCGCATCTGTCCACTGGGGGCGCACACAGCACTGCTCTCCTGGGACTGTTGCGGGAATTAAATGAGATGATGTGTGTGTGGGGAGTTTTCAGAGAGTCAGTGGCGCCTGCGCTGCAGTGAACCTGAACTAAAGAGAAAGGAAGGTCCCAGCACAGGGCTTTCCATTCACTCAAGAGACATTTGCTGTGTCCTGCCCAGCAAATACTGAATAAATAGTCAATATTGTCTTTTCTTTCTTGGACTTCTTGCTCATTTTACTGAAGTATAGTACATTTTTTAAATGCAACTTTCTAAAAAAAGAGAGCACGGGAGGTAAATTTTATGAGTCTTTGCATGCCTGGAAATTTCCTTTGTCCCCTCATGTGGATGGTATTTCAATAAGCATAAATTTAGGTTGAAAATCATTTTCCCACAATGTTTAAAAGGCATCACTCCTGTGTCTCTTACGATGAAGTATTGTTACCAAGAAATAGCACATTTGTCTTATTTCTGTCTGCAGATGACTTGATTATTTCTCTCTGGAAAGTTTTAGGCTTTTTCTTTTTCTTTTCATTTTTAATTCTTGCATGTCTCTTGCTGTTGTCTTCAGTGTGTTGAGCTTTCAGTAGAAATTTTCATCTGGAGACTCAGGTCATTCTACTGTCCTGAGAAATTTTCTTCCATTACGTCTTCTGTTATTTTTGTTGTTCTGTTATTTCCTCCCCTCCAATTTATTTTCTTTACTATTTTTTCTGGGATTTTTTTCCACTTTGATGTTGGTCCACTTGCATTGAGCTTGTCTGAAGTTTCTTTTATATTTTTAGTCTCATTCTAAGGTATGGGAGATATTTGAAAATTTTATTTTGAAATACTTTCATAATAAACTACAAGTATATCAGTACTTATATGCTTAATCTCTGTGAGCAGTTGCTCTTGGCTTTCCTTTTGCTCCCTAATAGCATCCTGTTGCCCGTAGGCTGCCTTTAGAAATACAGAACTGCTCCTGCCTGCAGGCCAATGAGGAAATGAAGACATCAGTCCTGCAATCTGCAAGAAACTGACATGTGCCAACCAGCCGAGTGAGCTTGGGTATTGAGAGAGGATGAGTGTGCCCAGTGGTGTGATTGAGGCATTTGTACACTATCAAATAATCTCTTGTTTAAGTCCTACTCCTAAATACCAAGCTCTGTCTTCTTTGCTAACTCTGGACCCAGCCTGTCTCTGAACTCCAGTAGCTGGATGGCTTTCCTTCCTTTTGAAGCCTCTGAGCCCTTCCTTTACTCGTTTTATCTTCCATCCTCTTCCACCTGCTTCCAGAAATCTGTAAAAATCTCTCAACTGTTGTTTACTTCTAGCCCTTTCCCACCCAGCAAGCTCCTATTTCACTGAAGGTCTTTGGAGAGTGGAGAACAAATGGGTGTATTTATTTTCCAATCCTGAATGGGACCTGATTTTTTTTTTCTTTCAAGAAGCTGATTCTCAGAATGATAGCTTCTATACTCATTCTTTCTTGTCCTTTTGTCAGCATTTGCACTAAGGTGATGCCCTCACACAAAAATTGAATTGTTTTTCTGCATAGTAAATGTGAAGACAGGCTTTACCAAAGGTTAGTAATGAGGTAAGAGCATAAGGAGTCCTTGGAAAAGGCTCATTTACATCTACATTATCTTAGAAGGTTGTTTGGGGTATTAAAGGGAGCATAGAATTTGTATAATATACCAGCTTTTCCATGTAGCCTTGAGTAAATTACTAACCTCTTAAAGCCCAGGCTCAAATGGATAAAATATTCTTTTTAATTTCACAAGATTACTATAAGAAAATACAACAAAATGCATGATACCAGCAAGCGCTTAATAAATTCATTCTATAGGGATTCATACTGATACTCTGCTGGACACTGATTATCTAGTGGTGAGCAGTCACCGGGCTTGTTTGCCCTGAGAAGGTGCATTCTGGTGGAGGAGATACGTCAGCCAATAGCGGATTCTGTTCTGATGTTAGTTCCCCTCTTCCTCCCCACCTATTCCACCCTCGTCATCCCTGGTGATGGTGCAGCCTGGGCCACAGGTGAGCTGCATCAGCTGACGTGGGGTGAGGTTGGGAAGGACTCCGTAGAGCACATGGGATAAGACAAAAGCAAAGGATGGCGGTAAGGAGAGGTGACTGAGACAGACCCCGGGATACCTTCCTTAGAATAATTGAAAAAGAAAAGCTGGGCTCCAGCTTTTTAAACACAGAAGAGAGAAGGTGCTCTATAAACAAGGCTTGAGCATTTAAAAATGTAAACTATTCCTTATGGGCATAATAGAAAGACTACTAGACCAGGAGACTAGTTTTAGGGTCTAGCATTAGCTATATTAGTAGTTAAGACTTGGTCTTCAAAAAACTTACCTAGACACTAGGTCTGTTTCTACCATGAGAATTAAATGATAGAGGTTTTTGTTTCTATGTTTGTTCCCCAACCCCATCCCTAGGTCTAACATGTCATATTCTTTATAAAAGATTATAACATCTTTTCAAAAATTTTTAAAATTTTTATTTTATTTACTTATTTATTTTTAAATTGAAACATTTTATTTTTAGAGACTAGGTCCACTGTGTTGCCAAGGCTGGTGTGCTGTGGCTATTCATCTGCACACGCACAGCAAATTACAGCCTTGAACTCCTGGGCTCAAGTTCCTCCCGCCTCAGCCTCCCGGGTACCTGGGACTGCAGGCATGAGCCACAGCACCTGGCTGACATCTTTTTTTTTTTTTTAGTGGAGTGAGAAATGAGGTTTACATCTTCAGTGAATATTCCTTAGATACCTCAAGACAATAAAATATGTAAGACTTCAAATTAGACAAAAAAGAGGCCAAGAAAATCTAAAACACAGAATTCCAGAGAGAAAGACACAACCTTTGATGGAACTCCAAGAACTCTGAATAAATGGAGCCCAAATTTTGAAAGAACTGCCAGTTAATCAGTCCAATAATGTTCAAACTCATGCTTTTATAGAATCGGGCTTATGAGAAAATAATTATAATCCATAGAAAATAATGGTTTTGTTTCAACCTCACCGATCAGATTCACATTTTACAACCATAAATACACCAACACAAATGTAATATAAATATCTGTTGTGATAATAGAAGATATTTATGAAAAATTTAGTCTAACATTTCTCATGAAATGTGAAGCTATTCAAGTGCTTTGTATAAATTGACTCCATAGGGGTCTTGATAAACTAGCAAATGAGTTTCTTAATGTTGTGTGCTCTCCGCAAACAGTCTGAGAAAGAAAGCCGTATCGTTTTCCAGCAAAGCAATTGAATCAGACGCCCGTTATTGATAGAGGTAGAAGAACTATTTGGGATTAGTCTGTTATTGTTTTCAGAATTTGAGTAAAGCCACATGAGATATTTAATGTATGTTTCAGCAGGCCTCGTGCAGGTCATCTGTCTCAGAAGGTTTTGGAAGGATCTACAGTTGCTGGCTTAGTCCAGAGTGAGCTATCCTGGCAAGGCGGGAGGAGCTCGACTAGACCGACGCAACGACACAAATAAGTCCACGCCTGACCAACAGTCGGAGCTCAGTGCGTGTGTGTGGGTATGAAGTGAGGTTAGAGTTACCGGGCTTTGATTTTATGAAGCAGGTAGAAGCACATGAAGCTGACCCTAGAGTTGTGTTTCTACCCTTTAGTTAAGCCTATAATCTCTGAGACTCAGTTGTCGTTGGTGTGGACTACTCAATCAGGACTTAGTAAAATGGTAGCCACAATAATGCTAGTCTTGGGACAGTTGTGTTTCCATCAGACAAACCATGCTGCAGGGGCTGCAAACTTTGAGGACTGCATAGACACAAGCTTTCCTGATTGTTCAGGGTACCTTGCCTTCTTGACTACAAAAACTTAAAAAAAACAAACGAAACAAAGTTTACCTTCTCTACCCTATTCCTCCTCTTTCTCTAAAAGAGCTCTGCCCAGCCATTTTTTACCCTGGATGTTTTGCCTGGAAATTTGCCTGGACATTGACTCTTGCAGCTGTTAACAATGTTTCCAAGCCAGTGAAAACGGGCTATGTCCCCTCTCAGAGGTGCCTCCATTCGTGTTCCTAAATCTGGGCAATTCTGCAAACACACTCTCCTCTGACCAGTGGGAAGGGATACAAGGAAGGATATAGCTGGGCAGGCACAGTTATGCCCAGTGTATACACAGCAGACCCACCCCGCCAGTTTAGATCCGTTGACAGGGGCACAACCAGAGCAGATCAGAAAAAAAGAGAGGCCAGTATAGCCAAGGCTGAACCAGAGATGCCTTTTAGGAGACCACATAGCCAGCCTTCCCCACCAGCTGCCCAACAAGGTCATTGAACCCAAGGGGGTATCTGGTCTGAGAAAGTGCTGAACAGTTTCATTATCAGCCAGTACATGTGGACATTCGTAGCAAAGCAGGATAATCAAATCAAAGGGACTGTACCCACGAGTATCTGTTCTTCCCCACGCCCGGCCACACAACTCTGCCAAGCTCCGTCTCCGTGTCCAGCCAGCCCTGCTGCCTCGCTGCCAAGCCCTGCACAGATGCACGGGTGAGCTCCATGACTGATTCTTAAACTTCCAAACTCGGTTTGGCCCTCAGTGGTCGATCCCTTGTTAGTTTCCATTCCCCAAAGTGACGGCACCAATTCCAAGACTTCTCACGACGTTAACTTCACCCTGACCCTCACGCCCTCGGTAGGATCCTTTCTTTATTTCGTGGATCACAGAAGTTAATAAAGGGAAATCTCTTTCCTCCCTTCACCTCTATTCCTCTCCCCTCACTGCTTAGCAATAACTCATCACCTGGCGGCTTCCTTCCTGCTCGTCCTGGGGGAGAGTCTTCATTTCTGCCGCAAACCAACGCCATTCCTGTGTCACCTACGCATTCCTCCTTCCCTTTTGGGACCTTCCTCCATGAAATGTCCAGTTGGGATATTTCCAAGTTGCATTTCATGGAAATTCAGGTTTTTTCTCCTCACTGTCTTCTTCTCATCCTGTAAACATACACCTCCCCCATGTTGTACAAATCACTTTGTAGACACCATACATTTGTACAGGTATTTTGTCAGTTTTCTGGTGAAAGGCAGTAATTCTTCTTGAAGTTGTGGTGGCTTTTTCTATCACACTTAGAGCCTTCGTATCAGAGAGGAGAGGGGCTGAGTTCCCACCAGTTCCTTTCTCTTTCAAGCTGTGGCCTCATTTCATTTGTCAAAACTCACACCTTCTTCGATGACCCCATCTGCTGTGACTTTAGCCACATTTTACCATCTCTCCCCCCTTGGACTCTGAGATATCCCCTTTCTCCAGTCTCCCCTAATGCTATTTCCAGTGTTCGACAACAGCACTTCTTTTTCTTGCTCTCCTCCGTGGGATGCTCCCACCACTCTGTTAACATCTGTACGAAGAGAAGAGTTCTCGGCCAGGCTGAGATTGGTCAGAAGCCCCCTATCTGGTGTGGTTGTCCGGGGCAGAGCAGCACCAGGGCCTGGCAGAGGTGGGGCTGAGTCTGTGGTGAGGACACAGCACCGGGGAAAGAGCTGAGATGAAAGGAGTTAGTCAAGACGGTGTTCGTGATGGTTCATTTTATGTGCTCACCTGACTGGGCTAAAGGACGCCCAGATGGCGGGTAGAACATCATTTCCGGGTGTATCTGTGAGTGTGTTTCTGGAAGACACTAGCATTTGATATGGGAAACTGAGTAAAGCAGATTCACTCTCGTCAGTGCAGGGGCGTCATCCAATCTGTTGAAGGCTAGACTAGAACAGAGAAGTGGGGAAAGGGCGAATTCACTTTCTCTGCTTGGGCTGGGACATCCATCTTCCTCTGTTCTCAGACCTGGGCACTGCTAGTTTTGGGGCCTTCAGACATAGACTAAGATGGATATCACTGGCTCCCCTGGCTCTCGGGCCTTTAGGTAGGGACGGGACCAGCACCACAGGCTTTCCTGGTCTCCAGCCTGCAGAAGTGCATTGTGGGGAATTCTCAGCCATCAAAATTGTGTAAGCCAATATCATATGATAAATCATGTATACATCGATCATGCATGTATAACCCATATATACAATTACATATGTATATACGATTTATACACACACACACATATATATAAGTTCTGCTTCTCTGAAGAACCTTGATACAGTTTCAAAATTCCAAGGGACCAATTTAGACTCAGAGTCTGACTATGGGAACAAGTGATTAAACCCCATCAAAGTGGGAGGGAGGTTAGAATGGCATCAACAGGTCCAGAGAAATTTCACCAGGCAAATATTGAGAAGCATTGCTCCAGCTGATTTTTAAAAAGCAAACTATTTCAGACACACAAAAACATGAACCATAATGTAGTAAACACCTGGAGCCCATTCTTCTAAGTGAAATATCACAAGAATGGAAAAACGAACACCACATGTACTCACCATCAAATCGGCACTAATCGATCAAAATTAGCGGGCACATATGGAAGTAAAACTCATCAGGGATCGAGCAGGTGGGGAGGGAGGGGATGGGTAAACTCACACCTAATGGGCGTGGTGTGCACTGTCTGGGGGATGGGCACGTTTGTAACTTTGACTTGGGTGGTGCAAAGGCAATTTGTGTGACCAAAGCATTTGTATCCCGGTAATATTCTGAAATAAAAAAAAAGAAATACATGAAAGATATTTGGACTTGCCTGAGTGTTCCTCCTCTCAATCCCATTTCTATCTCTCCCATAGTTAACCATTCTGAATTTTTGTTCCTTCAACTATGCATGTTTTAAACTTGAACTCCACATGACTATGTTTACAAATAACATGTAGTATTTAATCTAGTTTTAACTTTATATCAGTGAATTCAGATTGTACTCACGTATCTCATCTTGACTTCTTGCAGTATTATATTTCTGAGATGTATCAATGGTGCTATAAATAGTTCTAGTTAATTGTAACTTCTATGTAACACACCACTGTCTGAAGAGCCCATGCTTTATTTATTCACTGTCATTTCAATAGACATTCAGGTTGTTTGAATGCTGCTATTTCAAAAGATGCCATACAGACAGTCTCAGTATGTCTCCCTAGCCCAGTATGTGTGGCTTTCTCTAAGTTGTATACATGCAGTGATGGAATTTTTAGGTCTTTGTGTCTGCATATTTTTACTTTATTAGAAATAGCCAAATATTCTTAAAATTAGTTGTACCAGTTTGCCTTCATAGTAGTAATGTATGAGAGTTCTCATTGCTACAGGTTTTCTTCAAATTTTGAGATTATCAAACTTTTAATTTTTTGCCAGTTTAATAGTTTTGGAAGGACATCTCATTGCTCTACTTCACACTTCTCTGGTTTATCATGAAGCTGAGAATTTGGCCATATCTTTTAGATATTCAACTTTCCCTTTCTACTTGTATTTTTTCTATTTTTGTTGTTTATCTTACTGGTTTGTAAAATAACATACATGTCACTTCTTTCATGCTTTGCAAGTATCTTCCCTCTGACTGTGGCTTGTCTTAGAACTTTGTTTATGGTATTAATTTCAATTTAATAGAGCCGAATTTATCATTTTTTTCATTTATAGATTGCATTTTTAAAGTCTTGTTTAAGAAAGATTTCCATACCCCAATGGTCATAAAAATATTCTCCTAGATTTTCTTTAAGATGTTTTAATGTTTTGCCTTTCAACCTTTAAAATCAGAGCTCTTAAAATTTATTGTTTAACATATGGATGAGTTATTGTTCCATCATCTCAGCTTTGTGTGTGTGTTTTAGTTAATGTTCTTGCCCTCTCCCTTTGTAGCTCTCCACTTCCAGTTTTTAAGGATGCCTTTGAAGGCTCTAGACAGTTTCTGCTTGCATCCTTTTTGTCATTTTATGTGCTCCTCAGCTATCTTAATGGCCACACTAATCCGTATCTCCGAGCTTGGTCTTGGGATCTTTTCTTGACGACAGACTTACGTAATCACCTTCGGGCTAACTGCGTTAAGATTCCCACAGGCACCTCAAATCTGAAATTGTCCTTTCTCCCAGGTTTCCTCCCTCAGTTGGTGATTTTCCAGATCCAATTTTCAAGGGAAACGGTAGAAAAGGAAACTAAGGATGCTGTTTACTATCCGTGTGACCAGAGACCGTTGGCAAGTTACTTAAGTAACTCTGTGCCCCATTTGTTTCTCACAAGTAAAATGAGATAATAACAGTAATTTCCTCACAGTGTCATGAGGACTAACAAAGTGTGTGTGTGTCTGTGCGTGTGTGTGTGTGTGTGTGTGTGTGTGTTAGAACAATGCGGGCACATGACCAGCACTGTGCACGTTAGCTAATGTAATTCATTATTCCTACTGTATGCCAAGTAAACCACCACATACCCTTGCTAAAAAAGAACCAGAACATTTTACAACCAAACATACATAATATTGTTCTTATGTTGGCAAGGCTCACTTTGAAAGAATATTGTCTATTGCTGCTTCTTTCTGATAAGACTACGGCTACTTAACACTTGGGGATTCACTTTTCCCGTATTTGAGCTCCTAAGGATGTCTCGGTATTCATCATGGTGGATACCCTGACCCCCTCTTCTCAGGAAGCCAGCTCTGCAGTGTGGCTTTGCCCAGCCCTGGCTCCCCAGAGCGTCTCTCAGGCCAACATACCCCGCGCAGTGAGAACTACAGTAACTGCGCACAGTTGAGACTTCCCTGAGCTCGCCAACTGAAGTATGACCCAGAACTGCTTTGCTAGGTGACGGTTGTGATGGTTATCCCAGCTGTTCCTATTAGGATAATTAATATAATTAACAATAAAGGCTTTAATTATAGATGTTTAATGAGAAGCATTTAGAATTATCACCCAACCTGAATTAGATACACAGAAAACTTTTACTGAGTACCTACTAAGTACTTTCAGTGTAGAGTACCTCATCTAACCCTTACAGAAAGCCTTCAAAGAACAATTTAATTTAAAATTAAGAACCAAGATTACTATAGTGTCCCGAGGCTGCCATTACAAAGTACCACAAATTGGTGGCTAAAACAACAGAAAATTATAGTCTCACGTTCTGGAGCCCAGAGTCAGAGATGAGGGTGTTGACGGGGTTGGTTCCCTCTTGGGTTCTGAAGGCGAATCTGCTCTGTGCTTTTCTCCTAGCTTTTGGGGGCCTCGGGTATTCCTGGGCCACAGATGCCATCTTGTCCCTATGTCTTCCCAAAGTAGTCCTTTTATGTCCAAATTCCCCCTTTTATAAAGACACAGTCTCATTGGCTGAGGACCCACCTTAGTAGCCTCATCTTAATGTGATCACCTGCAGAGACCCTATTTCCAAATAAGGTCCCGTTTTGAGCTACTGGAGGTTAGGACTTTGACAGCTTCTTGGAGACACAACACAACTCCTAGCAATGGCTGTTCGAAAGCGGCAAAGCCCATCTATATCTGTGTCACCCTGTCCCTGTTTCTTCCCCTACATTACCTGAGATGGGCCAATCCCCTGCCCTAGGAAGTCTCTCCTTCTCTCTCTCTCAGAAATCTTATTCCCTTCATTCTATTCATTATTGTCTTCATTCTCTACTTGATATTCCCTCCTTTTCCCTCTGGGTCAGGATTTACCACGCTCAAATATTTCCTATCTTAAAAAACAAGTCATTATATCTCCAAATCTAATGTCCCCTTTCAGCTCTCACCCTCTCTCCCCTCTGCCTCTCAGCTGAGCAACCTGAAGTAGATTCCTCCTCCTTCCCCATCCCTGTACGTTCCACACACTTCTTACTCTTGGCATTTGTCATATGCCAACATTGCTTTCCCTCGAGTGCTCAACGACATCTATGACACTGAGTCTCAGGAACACTTTGCCCCGTCATTGTCGTCTTACTGATCCCGGCTAAGGACTGAGTGTTGGCTCCTCTTCCCAAATGCACATGCTGAAGCTTTCATTTCCAACGTGATGGTTTTAGGAGGTGGGGCCTTTGGGAAGTAATCAGATCATGAGGGTTCGGGATTAACATTCTCACAAAAAGCAAAAAGAGTGAGATAATCTCTCTCTTTTTCTCTGCCACCGGAGGACGCAGCAAGGTGAGAAGCCGGCCATTCTGTAAACCAGGAAGAGAGTCTTCGTCAGGAACCCAGTCAACAGGCACGTTGACCTTCGACTTCCCAGCCTTCAGGACTGTTAGAAATAAATGTGTTGTTTAAGCCACCCAGTCTACCGTATTTTTGTTGTAGCAACCCAAACTGACCAAGACAACCCCTCAACACGTTTTATTTGCTAGAACATTCTTTTCTTGAAATGCTATCTTCTCTTTACCTTCATTTAAATGTTGACATCCCCATGGGTATCTGAATTTTCAGGATAAATTGGGTCCTGAGTATTTTTGTCTCTGCTAATGGCTTCACTGCTGCGTTCTGAGGACCTCCAGCTGTGTGCCCCGAAACTAGGCTCCTCTGGGCTCTGCCCTGAATATCTAGCTGCCTCTCCCACATCACCCATGACATGCCTCACAGGTACCTCAACATCAGTATGTCCAGAATGAACTCAAAGTAACTACTATCCCTAAACCTGTTCTTCTTTTATTGTAGGATGTTTAAATAATGGCACTACCATTTTTTGAAATTTTCAAACAAAAGTCAATTTTGACTCTGAATTCTTTCTCTCTTCCCCACCTCCACTCCATCAATTAGCAAATCCAATCAATTCAGTCGCCAATGTAGGGCCAGGGATGTGGAGAACCCCAGAAAATAGAGATGGAAGATTCTCGAAAAGTAATTGCTATATTTAAACACTCCCTAGAAACTTAAATTTTTTTTTAATTGACAATTCCTTGGTCTTTCAAAATTAGAAACCCTAAATATCTAAACTGCTTCACCAAAAACACATTTGGGAAGATTTTCATTGGCTTAAAATGAAAACTAAAGTAACGCATGCTGTCTTTGAAGATAACATGTCTTTCTAATATCTTTGATCTCCCGTCTTTGACTTAGAAACCTGTCATATTTTGGGGGAGTTCCCCCTCCCCACATGACTATGGCTTTAGTAAATGGTTCATATCTTATTTCTACTTTTCGGAATTTAGAAGCTGTTTTAACATTTCCACATATAGGACTTTATATTTCATTTTTTTAAAAATACATTTTTGGACACCAGATTCTCTTCTTATCACATGAGCTACAGAAGCGTGTCCAAACCATGATTGTTTTTAGTTAAACAGGAAAGTCGAGAACGAGTCAGCAGGTTCTGTGTGCCCAGGTAGGCTATTAGGTTCTATGTGCCCAGGTAGGCTATTAGGTTCTATGTGTCCAGGTAGGCTATTAGGTTCTGTGTGTCCAGGTAGGCTAGGAGACACCAGCCTCTGCTCTGAGAGGTAGGGAGAGGCCTCATTAGGTCGAATGCAGTCTGCACCCAGGGGATTTGGAGCAGGAACTAAAAGAGACAGAAAACCCTGAAAATACAGAACCACATTGTGAAAATGTAGACAAGCTGCCTGTGCTCTTTCACAGAATTGACATCTATGGAAAATACCAGCAACTTCACTTCATTCTTTTCCTGTCCTTAACTAGGAACAGACACAGCCTCCTGGGAGCCTCGGTGAGGGGCGGGGGAAGGGAGGGAGCTCGGGCAGTGCTGGGGGGTGGGACAGAGGGTCCCCACCGGAAGTACCCAGCTAAATGACCCAGGGCATATTGGATTGTTGGGTTTGTTTTGGCTTAGAAAATAACTCTCGGTTGCTAAAGTAATCCAACTAATGAATAGTGGTATCTTCCTTTTCTTCAGAATGCAAAGATTTTAAAATAATGCATCACCCAATTTGCTGTGCTCAATTTAAATCAACATTAAAAGCCTGGTGGGCTTTTATAAGCTGCCTTTTCTGGTGTGCCTGCAATCCAGATTAAAAATGGGCTACACTGGGAATATCGACAGTTTTGCAACAGGTGTAATGGGGAAGACGTGGGTGGAGAAGACCCCGGACTTTGTGGGTGGCTAATGTGTCCTGCCAGTTAACTTCATCATTAAGTGATCCTATGAGGTGGATATTGTCAATTTCTTATTACAGGTAAAATAAAATCGAGGCCCAGAAATGTAAAATGATTTTTCAACGTTCCGTGCCTGTAGCTGGGATTTACAGAGGCTAACACGACTTTGAAGAGAGCAACTTCGCATTGCTGGATGTCTGCAGTGTGCACATTGGAGATCAGCTGGAAGGGTGCCTTGGAGGGTGCATCTGAGAAATGGGCTTAACCCTCAAAGAGGATGAGGTGCAATGTCCGGCTCTGTTTTATGGCCTCCCCTCATGTTTCTGCAGAGTCTTCCTCTTCCCACCGCCAGGGCCCAGCGTTCTGGCCTCTGTCCTTTCCACCCTCCCCTTCTCCTCCTCAAGCCCTCAGCCTGGCCCTGGGGGCTTCCCCTCATTCACTCAGATGCCCCCAACGGAGTGCAGAACTGGGCCAATCCCTCCTTCACACCCCAGGAAGAAAAGGGAGTTTTCTTCATCAGAAGTCCTTCATGAGCAGAGTGGTTTTTCATTTCTATTTTTTTAAGCTGTCGGGACAGATATAAAGTAGTGAAGCCATGACAGGTACCATCAGGGCCATAAACCAAAGGAAGCCGGTCTAGGCTGAGGTCAAGTGGCAGCGAGCTCTGGAGAGCAGCTTCTCAGAGGCCTGCGGGTCAGGCTCAGAAGGACCAGGACGCGCAGGGCGCCCAGGGGATGCCCTGAGGCTGGCTGGCAGGACACGGCCTCTGAAAGGCCCTGTGAGGGCCTGCCGAGCTGTGGTCGCCTCCCTCTGGCCGGTAAGGCTTGTGATTCTGACACTGAGAGCGTGGCCGTGTTTGCCCTTGAAATGCTGAATCAAAATAATTCATCCTCAGGATCAAGCCGCCCACAATTCCCCAAGCGAGGCCGCATCGGACCCGTGTGTGCCTGGAAAATGGAGGGTCTGCAAGAGCTATTAGGAGCCGCCAGGAGCTCTTTCCTTGAAGAAATTCATGCTACTCTTTTGGGAAATAAAAACGTTTTTTTCCTAAGCATATTCAGAAATGTCACGGCTACTTTAAGTCCCTAAAACTTTACCTCTTCTGTCCACCCTTGCTTTTCTTCTCTCTCTCTCCCTCTTTCTCCTCCCTTCCCTCGCCCTCCATTCTTTCTCTTCTTTAGTATTCACAGTCCGATAACCTGAAAAACTGTTATTTCTGGTTTTAAGGGGAAAGATTTCCATATGGCTGAAGTAAAACCGTGGAGCCGTTTGCTTATTTTGCATCTGGGATGAAGCGGGCAGCGGCCTCGGCGTCCCACCCCAGACGGAAACGTTCAGTGGAAGGCATTCATCTGATGCGGCAACTCCGCGCAGCGTAGGAGAGGAACTGCTGTTAGAAGTCGGCACGCCGGTGTCTATCGAACCAGCCAGCTAAGGAGAACTAAGTTAATTCCACATATTACGTTTTCCCTGTACGTTGTCTTACAAAGACGATTGCAGTTGAGATGCATATGTAAAATAGTATACTCTGGTTCATCATTTTGCAGTGGAGAATTCAATCTTCGGATGATCTTTCTTTTTTCTAATTATAATGAAATTTTATTTGCAGCCCCATGTCTCCTGCTAACAAGCTGTGCACCCTTGAGCAAGCTGATCTACTTCTCTGGGTTTGGGTGTCTCCTCTACAAAATATGAGGATTAGGGTAGAGTTTGGAAGTCCTCCCCCCCACTGTGATGTCTATAATTGTTTTATTAAAATAATAACGGGCTCAACTGCTTCTCTTAAGTCCTTTCCAAACCTCCCCGCAGATACACCTTTCCATGAATGCTGACAAGACACATCGGGGACAGCCAGCCAGAGCACACCTGGGAAGTAGACACAGCTTGTCTCTGGGTGGCTCCACTGCCCTTCCTCCTGCTGCTGCCTGCATGTCCTGTGCCTCCACCCCAACAGCAGGGACTCACCCGGCAGCCTCGGCCTCACTGCCACCCCCTGCCCCACACGCCAGGCCTCAGACTTCCACCCTCGTCATCTTCTTTCTCCTGCCTCTCAAAATGCAAACTAGCCAGGGCTGTGTTTCCTTCTCTTCAGACATCACCAGGAGCCTGCAGAGGCAGGAATGTCAGAGCAGGGGGAGATGTGACGAATCATTTAATCCAAGCCCTTCACTTTACCCCCGGGGAACTGAAGTCAAGAAAGAGGACGTGGTTTGATCACACACTTTAGTGTCGGCAGAGCCCGTGGTGGAACTGGGGCTTCTTGACTCTTTGAGCTCTCAAGGTCAGTATGTCATGAGGGCCAGACAGAGTGCATATATTGTTGCAGCCTTAAATATCAGTAAATAAGGACATTTCATAATTGCAATAAACTAAAAACACTAATATTAATGAGTGTTCATAATCACCCACTGCATCTTAACAAGGAACATCTGGAAGGAAAAAAATCCTCCCTAAAAGTCAAGCTAACCAAAGAGAATGTATCTAGAAAGTGCTTGCTTATGTGAGCTGGGACAGTTCCATCACCACGCAGCATGGTGTTGACAACACGCTGGGGTGAGGAACAGACATGTCCAAGCATCACTCAGGCGAAACAGCATATGCTGCAAAGAATGAAGGTCAGCTCTGATGCCAAGAGGCCGATGACTTCTAAACATTTCTTTGCTTTCTGATCAGACTGTTCAAATCTATCGCCCTGTTTCACCCCTGCAACTGCATTGCCATTGTTATTTTGTTATTAGTATTATTAGTGCAGAACCACAGAAACAGGATTTTAATTTTCTCTATACATATCTGCTATCAGATTTCTAAATGATATTGGCCAAATGTCATAAATGCTCTCTTTTGAAGAAATAAAATTTGATTGGAAGGTTTCTGTATCCATATTATTGTCTTAAATTGGTGAAGTTGCAATTTTGATTGTCTCTTAAACCTTCCCTCTGGTTACATTAGAACATCTCTTATGTCTGGGCTAGACCATCACCCTGTGGATGCTGCTGGGTATGATCTCAGCTGGAATTTCCATGGAATATTCTGGAAAGCAACTGTAGGCAGAAATTAAAGGCTTGCCAATCCCTGTTGGTTTGGTCACCAAGTTCTTCCAAATGCAATGGAATGGTATGAAGATCCTAATGACAGGAAGACATGCTTCTCTGGGCCAGGAGTGTCCGACAGGAGGAGGAACACACTTTGGAAGTATCATAACAAATGATAGATTCTGGATTCTAGATCTTCTTTAGGAGCTAGGACGTGCTGAGCCATGCCTAGATGCTACACACTGGGGTAGATAGATATCTGCATATATGCACACACTGTCTGTAATTTTCAACATAACTCTGCAAGGCTGTCCTTACCTGGATCTAGAGACGGGCAAACCACGACACAGGGAGGCTAAATAGCTTCCTCAAGATGAAACATTCAGAGAGTAGATAATCTGGGATTGAGCTAAGTTGTTCTTTGAATGCTTTTCACGATGACCCTGGGCACCGTGGTTAGAGGACAGGCTCGTTTCCTCTCCTACAAGTCTCCGCCATGCAGGAATATTCCACAGCAGAGTCTTGGGTCACAATTTGAAGGATGGTGCAGGAGAAGGGAGTGGCTTATCTCAGAGCACGCAGGAACCCAGTAGAAGAGTTTGGGAGGCTCATAAATTCGAGGCTACGTCTTCTAAGCCACAGTTTTTATCACTGTGGTCTGAAATTATTAGAGTGTCAGAATGAGGCAAACTGGCTTACAGACAGTAGATACAGCTACGCACAGAGCTTTGGTTAGCTGTCGGAATACAGAGCAATGCTCACAAAGCGGAGAGGAGGATTGGGCAGTAGATGTTTGTTACTGTATGAATTGCATCCAGTTAAGAAATTTCCAAGGAGTTAAATGAAGTGCAAAATAAAATGGTAAAATATTAACAATTGTCTACTGGGGATTTACGAGGTATCTATTCAGTGCCAAGCATGATGGCAGAAGCAAAGGACAGAGACACGGATGAGATACAAAATTTCCCCCATCAGGAGGAGCTCAGTCTAGTACGGGCGGAAGGGCTGGGAAAATGTCTTAAGTGTTAGCTGCTCCGTTCCCCTGTGGAGGTGCGAGCAACATGCTAGGGGAATGAGGCGGAAGAAACATGTAATCCAGAGATGCTGTACAGAGATTTGCGCTGGGGCTTCACACCTGAGAGGATATCAGATCGCTGGGAGGAGGAACGGCACTAGCACAGCCCTGAGGCTTAAAGAGACGAGGGAACAGCTTGAATGCCTGGGACGCGAGACACACACCAGGAAGTGCTGGGAACCAAAGGCAGCAAGAGGGCGCATGGTAACGTGCAGGTGCCTGTCTGCACTCCCGTGACGTCACCGAGTTCCCAGGGGTTGAGGCACGTCACACGGTGAGCTCCAATTTGGGAGGTGGAGAAACAGGCCTCACCTTTCAGTGGATTTTCTGCACAACTACATTACGAAGGGACTTCAGTACAGGAACAGCGAGAGGTCCCGACCACTTTTGCAGTCAAACACAGGTAACCGTTCCAGCACCATCCAGCAGAGCACTCTGCAAGATGGGAATGTTCCGGATCCGTGCTCTCCGGTACAGCAGCATGAGCCACACAAGGCTACTGAGCATTTGAAAAATGGCTAATGTAATTGTGGGTCTGAATTTTAATTTTACTTAATTATAATTAATTTAAATTCCAATAGCCACATGTGGTTAGTGGCTATAGTACTAGACAGTGCAGAATATATCTCAAATGCTTTTGACACAGTCCAGCTTGGTAAAATTTTATTGTCTTCTCCCTGGTTTGATTTTGATCAAGGACACAGTTTTCCTAAGCATCATTGGCAAACACCAAATCCTGTTTCTATGAAGTATCAGTCACTTTTTAAATTTTCTGTCACGGAAAATGGTTTGTACCTCCTTGAAGCTTCTGGCAAGGGCACTAGTCTTATGTTAGATCCCCTCGTGGTGCAGCAAGATGAATCCTGAGCCTTGTGTTTAGGAGACTGATGGCTTCCCACTTCATAGGTGCCACGGTTTGAATGTGTCCCCCAACGTTTTTGAGTCGGAAACTTAACTCCCAGTGCCACACTGTTGGGAGGTGGGGCCTACTCAGAGGGGGCTAGCTCATGAAGGCTGTGCCCTCATTAATGGACTAATACGGTTATTGTGGCAGGACATCTGTTCTGGCAGTAGTGGGCTTGTCATAAAAGCGAATTTGGCCCAGTCGTGCTCTCCTGCCCTTCCTCCCTCCACCACAGGATGACGCAGCACGGAGTCTCTCATCAGATGCCAGCGCCACGCTCTTGGACTTCCCATCTCCAGAACCCTGAGCCAAATAAACTGTGTATAAATTACCCAGTCTCAGGTATTCTGTTATAGCAACACAAAGAGGACTAAGACAGAGGGTTAAAAGTATCGCTCACAGAACTGTGTTGGGGATTAATCTAAAGCCTTGGGAGTTCTAGCCCAGGTGCAGCCCAGAAATGTGGAGATGCAGAAATGTGGAGGTTGTTGCTACCTCCAGGAGAGACCTTCAACTACTGGAGCCTGGAATCAGCAGATAAATGGCATAGCCGCTCAACCCTGTGGGGGACAATTTTGAGATTCATCCTCTCTGGCTCCTCAGCTCACCCCAGGGCATGGGCCGGCAGGTGGCTACAGCTGCAATCAGCTCAGTGATGCATCCTTGCCTGTTTTCCCCTCTTCCTTCATTTTTCTCCAAATTCTCCCCCAATTTAGGTTCCTGGGATCAATTCCCAAATAAACTACATGCAACCAAGTGTGTGCCCAAGACGCTGCTTTAGGGAAACCTAGTCTGAGACAAAAAGAAACAAATGAAATGCTATTCCTCTGGTCCATTGGGTGAAAATAACAATGACTCATCCAAGGTGGCACAAGTAGAGATGAAGAAAACAGGAGAACTTCGGTATGCATTTTAGAGACAGAGTCAAGGAGATGTGGAAATTGGTTTACTGTATACAGCAAGAGACAGGGGAATGTCCAGTGTGATACTACAGCTTGGTCCACTGCATACCTAGATTGTCCTTTGCAGAGAGAGACGGAGGACTCTGGAATGAGTATAGATTTGGGAGGAAGATCATGAGTAGACTGGGGCCTGTTAAGTCCATACTACATTCAGTACTTGGGAACTATTCATTTCATAGTGGGTGAGTGAAGTCAACTCGTTTCCCTGCTTCTTAGCTGTCTCACCTGCAAAAGAAAAACCATGTTGCCGACTAGCTAGATATGTAAGAAATGAATGCAGTCACCACATTAGAGTCCAAAATACTCAGTGTTTTTGCAAGATAAAGTAATGTAATTTACTTTATAGATAATAAACTTAATAACTTCCCAAAAGATGCCTTTTCTAATTTTACCACATTGTCCCCTGCTCGTGTGACTGATGTGTGCCTACCCTGGGGGAAGTGTCACTTTCCACTTCTCTTCATCCCAAACTGCATCTCCTGCAGCTTCGTATAGAGGAGTGAAAAGGAGACGGCCTTCCTCTTGTAGGTGTGTAAATGGTCAGTTTATCAAATAAAGAATACTGTCCAGTTTCAAAAATAACATTTTCAGAGATAGTCTATGTAACATCCCAATAACTGTGTGATGTAGGTTCATTTCTGTTATAGGCTGGAAATTGAGAATCAGGAACACGTATTGCCTTATCCAAAATCGTATACAGTCATGAACCACATAATGACAATTCCATCAAGGACCAAACATATGATGGTGGTCCCACAAGATTCTAATGGAGCTGAAAACTTTCTATTGCCTAATGACATAGTAGCCATCGTAATGTCATAGAGCAACACAGTACTCACATGCATGTGCTGATGCTGGTGTAAACAAACCTCTTGTGCTACTGGTGGTGTAAAAGTCTAGCAATGTGGCTAAATGCAGTACATAATACTTGATAATGACAAATGACCATGTTACTGATTTATGTGTTTACTATACTATACTTTTTACCATCCTCTGACAGTGTACTCCTACTTATAAAAATAGTTACCTGTGAAACAGCCTCAGGCAGGTCCTTCAGGAAGTATTCCAGAAGAAAGCCTTGTTATCAAAGGAGATGACAACTCCATGACTCCCTTGAAGACCCCAAGTGGGACAAGATGTGGAGGTGGAAGGCAGTGATATTGAAGATCCGGACCCTGTGTAGGGCTAGAATAACGTATATGTTTGTGTCTTAATTTTTAACAAAAAAGTTTAAAGAGTAAAAAAATTTTTTTTAAATAGAAAAAGCTTATAGAATAAAGGTGTAAAGAAAGAAAATATTTGTGTGCAACTGTACAAAGTGTTTGTGTTCTAAGCTAAGTGTTGGTACAATCAAGTCAAAGAATTAAAAAAATTAAAAAGTTTATAAACCTAACAAGTTACAGTAAACTAAGGTTAATTTATTTTTAAATAAAGAAATTTTAAAAATAAATTTAGTGTAGCCTAAGTGTCCAGTGTTTATAAAGTCTACGGCAGTGGACAGGCATGACCTAGGCCTGCACATTCGCTCACCACTAATTCACTGACTCACCCAGAGCAACTTCCAGTCCTGCAAGCTCCATTCATTGTAAGTGCCCTAGATAGGGTGCACCATTTTTTATCTTTTATGCCATACTTTGTTGTACCTTTTCTATGTTTAGATGTGTTTAAATACACGAATACTTACCACTGTCTACAGCATTCAGTACAGTAACATGCTGTCCAGGTTTATAGCCTAGAAACAATGGCCTATACCTTATAGCCCAGGTACGCATTAGGTTAGACCATGTAGGCCGTGGAAGTGTACTCCGTCATGTTCACACAATGATAAAATCACCTAAGGACATATTTCTCAGAATGTATCTCTGTCACCGAGAGGCTCATTACTGTGTAAGGAGATGTCAAAAGCAGGATTAGAGCCCAGGGTTTCTGAATTTAAAACCTGTCTTCTATGAATCATATCTTACCTGGTAGAACCTTTGATCTAATTTTGTGCATAAGCCTTAGTTCAAAGGAATTCTTAAATTCCTAGAACTTTCTATTACAAATATTTAGTCTGCTTTGGCATTTTGACTTTAACAGTGCTGAAATGAACCTCCTGCCTCACCCCCAAATAACTCCTTTGACTATTTCTTAATGCCAGAAATCTTACAATCACAGTTTTAAACTTTGGCTTAAACCATTCAGCGATTTTTTTCTTCCTCATGTTAGAAAAAGAAATTCTCCTAGGGAGTTTCTGAATCCAGTCAAATAATTTACTTTTCCCTTAATGTGGATGACTTAAGATATAAAAATCACAAGTCATCAACAAATCGTTATTGTTGTTAGCTGTACTTCACGGCCTTCCAATCCCCCTGTATCTGGGTTGCTGTTTTCTCACAGGTGCAGGTTAGAACCGGAGGGAATCCCACAGCAGGGCGGGTCGTTGTTGTAGAGCACCCACTCTGTGTTGAGGGCTGGGACCTAGAGTTCACTTTTATTGTCCCATTTGATTCTTCCAACAACCCCCCAAGATGGGCCTTGTTATTCCCGTTTTCACAGATGAGGACATCAGACTCAGAGAGATGAAGTGACGTTGTCAACACCATGCGGCCAGTCAAGATTTGAACCCAAGTCCTTTCCAAGCATTTTCTATGATGGCAAACTGCTATGCAAAAGAGCAAGTTCAGAGAGTTCTAGAAAGATTAGAAATAAGATATTTTGAGTCCCAGTCTATAAGTTTGACTGTACGAAATTGCTGACATTCCACCCTGTTTGACCAAGAAAAGCAGCAATAGCTAATGGCCCCACATAAGCCCTGGTTGACAGTCCCTGCAAGAACCACCTTCAGTCCCATTCTCCATCTTTCTAGGGTCCTTTCTGTGCTCACCTGCTCACGTGTCTGGGCCTCTGTCTCCTCTCAGCTAGTGACTGCAGAGGCAGAAGATCCTGGAGTCAGTTGGGTGCTTTGGTCCAAAGTGTTGGTTATTGCTCTGAAATTCTCACAATATCCTATTGTCTTTCATAAATGTCTAATGTACAAATGTACATATGTCTCCTAAATACCTCGCTCCTGGCCTGCCCACCATATTCTGTGTCCTCAGACTTAATGAGTCTGCTTGGGCTTCCGGTCCATATTTTCCCATCTTGCTCTTCCCACTGACGATAAGAGGCAACACATGCAGCCTCTGCCTCCCTCGACAGCGTGTAGTAGACAGAGTTTGTTTGGGCTTTGGGATCAGACATACTTGACCGTGTTCACTTGCGTCCCTTTAGGAGCAAGCCCTGAAACAAACACATGAGCGGAAAGTTTATTTTGGAAGTGATTCAAGGAATGGGACGGGGATGGGAAGAGAGCCAATAGGATATTTGTTATCAAACAAGTTAAAAGTGTCATTAACTCAGCGTGGTCCTGCTGGAAAGCTGAGCACAAATGTAGCATGTGTCTCGGCGTACACACACCAGAGGGGGAAGGCGCTGGGGTACGAGGACCAGCCTGGGAGATGTGGACCCCCTGGTACATCCCGCTTGCCTGCGGGCAGACAGAGCGGGCATGGGTGGACAGGGAAAGCTGGCAGACAGAAAAATGCAAGATCTGGCAGCCAGAAGTTGGCTGGCTCTCACTGCAACGTGCAGGGACTGGGGACAGAGATGCAGGTACCAACACTGGCTTTGAATTCCGTCTGCAACTGTATGTACGTGGCCTTGGGCAAATCTTTGACATTTCTGAGTCTCCACTTACCAATAAAACGTTGAAATAGTGACATTGCAGTTTTCTGTATCAACTAGAGATGTTATATATACGTAACGTAACATATTTTACCTGAAGCCTATCTTATCCCCTTGGGATCCACGCATCGACAGAATTTTACTGTATTTCTGAATTCTATTCCAGACATCTCTGAGCTAGCATCGTGGTCCTCCCCAGCTATCTCAAATTCAGGCTGTTGAAAAATACTCGCCTATTCTGGATCAGCAATAAATTATAAGGTTATCTTGTTTTTGTGTTTTTTTTTGTTCTTAAATCTCTTCCTGGCAAAAGCCACGGCTTGCCTTGAGCACCTTTACAAAGCTGTTGCCTCTGGGTCTTGTTTGGGTCTAACGATTTTTAAAGAATATTTGATGCGGTCTCGGAACTGATGTGAGACGTATCTAGCAAGTTCACAAAGACAGGAGGTCTTGATGAATTTACTTTGGTTGGATGGGCTACAAGTTGGCCAATGTTAGTCTTCGTGTGGGGCACTGAGACAGGAACGAAGGCCCCTACGCAAGGAGGGTCAAGCAGCCCTCAAGTCTCCAAGCAAGTTCCCCGTGGCAGGTGACCCCCGCACCTGCCCCACCCGGCTTCCTGAACCCCTCCAGCAGCTCACAAGCACTGTCCAAGTGCATCCTGCGAAGGTGTGAATCAGGGAACCAGCACATTCCCAGTCTGTAGCCGCTGGGAACAGGGACGTGCCACGGGAAGGGATTTGGACTTACAGCTTGTTTGGTGTGATCTGAGCAGATTTCAGCCTCTTGCAACCTCCACACAATTTGACCTCTTGCGTCTAATCCAGACTTTGAAGTGAGACAGAGCTTTTTGTTCAAATTCCAGCTTCGCCCCTTACAGGATGAGCAAGATAACCTATCTTTCTGTCTCCATTTTTATAGAGAATGAGAGCAAAAAACATCTACTTCACAGGATTATTGTGAGGCTTAGCAATGAGTACTATAAAATTCTTGGCCTGGAATCTATGTTCAATAAATTACTGGCGCCTCTATACATCTCACACCTATCTGGCGAGACAGCCCATCATCCCTGTAACTCAATATGTCAGAAATCAAATTTGTTTACAGATTATTCCCCTGATTTTCCTTTTCTGCAATTTTTCCGTCTTCCTTTCTGAGCAAACTTGGCCCTCACTGCTCTCTGTCTCAGACCTTTGCATTCGGTAAGTTGCAAACCACTCATCGTTAAGCCCAACCAGTCTACGTTCACTGCACTCTCCCTGTGCAGACTCACCTCCACGCTGCTGCTGCTGCCAGAGGAATTACTCCAGAACGTCTCTCATCCCGCGTGCAACAGTCCACCGTGACCTCCGCGGCAGGGTCCAGGGCCTGCTCCTGGCGTCCAGCGTCACCGTCAGGCCTGACGGAGCTCGGGTTTGCTCAGAGCCGTGCGGTGGCCACGCGCTACGTCGGCAGATTTCACAGAAGCAAACTCTGGCGATGGATGTCGCACTGAGCTGGCAAAGCCAACCCTCCGCTAAGAAGCCAAAGCAGGGCGGGGTGAGTCCAGAGGGTCGGCAGGACGAGAGTTAGGAGATGAGAGAGGGTGGTATCCCGGGGAACGCAGCGAGGCTCTGAAAAGGGGCAAGAAATGTGTGTGAGAATTTGTTTTCCTCCTACCCACGAGTCACTCCTATTTTCCTGGCTACAGACCTCCCGATTTCCTTTGGGGAACCAGCATCCCTCATTCTCAGACAGGAGCTCAGGTGGGTCCCCGAGGGGACCCATCGGGGCAGAAATTCCCTCCTGGGTAACCGAGTCTATTGAGGAATGGGCCTGTGACCCAGGGACATCCAGCCTAGTGAACGACAAGACTTGTGTGGGAGCCGCTGCAGAGACACCTTTTCTGGTTTCATCCTCCTCAGATCTCAGGACATGTGGGCAGACTTCCCTGCCTTGGCATAGACGCTGAGAGCAGAGTCAACACGGGAGAAAGCAGGGCTGAGAGATGAAGACAGTCTGGGCCCTGACGACCCGTTTTGCCTCTGGATTAAACGGTACCTCCAGAGACACCCCTGGTTTTGCCCGAGCCTGTGATTTGGGTTTTCTGTTGCTGCTCCTCCCGAATCCTACCTGACATACAAAGCGAAAAGCGGTGCAAGGTTTTGCTCATGGCATTCGCGTCTGTGGACATGAAGCCGGCGTCTGTGCATCTGTGCGAGACGGAATTACAGGCTCCGCAGCGCCTGTTTGTGGACACTTCGCCCCGCGCCACTCGCGTGCTGAGTCGCCGCGGAGCAGCTTTCCTCTGACAGAGACGGGAGCGATCCTTGGTCAGAATGTCACTCAGTGAATCAGGAACAAACTACGTCGACTTTGATTTGAGCCTTTGCTACCCCTGTCGTCACCATCTGCACTGACTCCCGCTTTCCCCTCCGAAATCGACCAACCCTGTGAGGTCTGAGTCAATCCCTTGTCTGCAGGAGTCTGGCGGAGGCGAGCATCTTAACAGTGCGTCGAATCGGTAGCTCCCCTCGGCACCTCCTGGGCACTGCTGCGACATCGACGCTCTCCTCGTCTCTCTTCAGGACCGCATTTCTACACATAATCTAGGCATTTTTATTATATTTAGCAACCTCTCCTGTAAGTATCTGGCCTCCCCAGTCAGATTAAAAACTCCTTCAGCGCACGGCCTGCATGGCCGCCTTTTGGGTGGTGACTGTGAACATCCCAAAAAGGAAACCCAAGGCCATTGGTGAGGCAGCTACACAAAGAACGTTTGTTCAGAGGTGTGTCCTGTTCCTACATTAAGGAATTATCCTAGCATGCATAGTTTTGTAAGCTATTATGCAAACTTCCTCCCTTTTAAGAAATGTTGCTCCAAATACTGTCTTGTGGAGCACGAGCAGCTGCACCTAGAGGTGTGCAAAAGGTAATTATATTCTCTCAGTTTCCAAGAGAATTTTCTCAAATCTCTTTCTTTCATGCTCTCTCTCAACACACACACACACGCACACACACACATTTGTGGGTGTTGATCATCCGATAAAGAGCTTTTTCTCTATTTTAGTGTTTACTCCAATCATTTTTTTGAAGGCTTTGTTGTAATAAATCTGACATATAACACAATTTCTGAGGAATCTACAGATATTGATTGAAACATCCGGGATTGGATGATTATACTTGGTTTGTTTTGGCAGTGACTTCTCGTGACTGAAATATCACGTAGCACGCAAGGGGGAAGACAGTCATATTTCACGTGGTAACATTCCTCATATTTGTATAATCGGATTAAATACGAATGAACACTCCACGATGTACAACGAAGAGTACTGTGATTTTCCAGTGCTCCACTGACCAAGCGTGCGTGAGAGCCCTTGCTCTAGATGGAATAAACTTGATATTCGCAGCGGAGGGATGATGGGAGCCTGACGAGTTTATGCAATGATCCATGGGCAAAGGAATTTTAATGTGAAATGTTTATAGTTAAAAAGCAATTACTTGTGATTGTGTAAACCAAATCCATTACAATATAGACTAATCCATTAGGCAACTTCTATATTCTTAGCTTTTTCATCTCTGAACCAACATATTTTTTTTTTTAGTATAGTGATTAAAAGCCCAAAACATGATGGTTGGAGGCTGAGGTTGTTAAAATGCTATCTGATCCATTATTTTGTCAGAAATACTTCTTTCTGGCAATAGAGCAATCCTACCAGAAAACATTTCCTCTGAGCATTTCCCTGTTATCTATAGGCTCTGTCATGTGTTTGTGTTCATAAACTTTCCCTTAGGTTTTTTGTAAGAATGAGGGCAGCATAATTTCTTCATTTCTTCAGACCGTGTTTACACAGTGTGGTGCAAACACTCGTGTGTGACGGAATGTCTATTCAGATTGCTGACTTCAAGTGCTGCAGAGGATGGAGGCCTGGGACCGGCCTGACCTCAGCTGTGTGTGTGCTGAAGTCGAGCTTGTTGGGTCTCCCTAAGGAGAAGACACAATGCACAGCACAGAGGCACCCAATTGCTCTGTGGAGCACACACGCAAAATCCGTGCAGATGTGCTAGACCAAAGCAGACGGGCTACTTCCTAGGATTTATCCACTCACCCACCTCACCCATCATCCTGAATCCCTGCACATCTGGATGTGTAAACAAAGTTTAGAAAACTCGGGGCTGTGTCATGAGCAGACACGTCCTACTTTTAACAGTAAGAAAACACTGTGACCAAGAAAATTTGTAGTCATGCTGTTCCAATAACAATTCAATTTCAGCTTTTTAAAGCAGAAGCTCATCACCCAGAAGTTTTAAAGAAATTTCTCTCCTATAGCAAAACGAAGGATTACTAACGGGAAAAGAACCATTCTTGGTCACTCTTGGTCATTCATCCATTCAACAGACGTGTCTTGAAAATGCATTCAGTTACTCTCAGTTGGGGATCTGAGCAGGAATTCAGAGTCAGGAAGACAAGAAAACAATTTCAGCCAGTATCGAAATGTTTTGTCTAGTGATGTGTTTTTAGTGCCGCACTTCATAAGACCAGTAAGACAGATGCCCCACAAAGCAACGGGGCTTTTATTCGTTTAGGGGAGGGGAGCTCTTGATAGTATGTTACAATGATTTTGATCCTCATGAAACAGATGCTTTGAATATTTGTCCCGCCCAAAAGCTTTTGGTTTTCCTTCTTTTTAATGGTATGCTTTTGCTTTTAGTTGTCTTTTAATAAGCAGGAGTCTTTGTTGGTTTTAGTGGGTGGTTTGCCCGTGGACATTCCTCACTGTGTGCTTAAATGAATTCCAGCGGAAGGTAAGGTCTGGGCTGCTTTTCTTTCCTCTTCTGTGGTTGATCTTTATTAGTCCCTAAGCTTGTGTCATTCATTTTAGAGTCATTAGTTAAAACAAAAACAGAAACATTTTCGTTTGAAAGCACACAGAATTATTTCATGTAAAATTTTCAGCAAACCCTTCTCGCTGCTATCTGAAACAGAAACCCCAAGCAGAACTTCTTTTTAAATGCAACAAATATTTCAGTTCCTCCTGCGCCAGATACAAAGAAAAAGAGTGAAGAAGAGCTGCTCCCCAATGCTTAGCTTCTCCACAGGCTGTAGTATCTGCTGCTATTGCAGAATTTAAGTTTTAGCCACCACGTGTTGGTGTGCAAATCATTCCGTTCTCTTTACAGAGAGCATTTGTATCCGTTATCTATTTGACCCTCACGACTAAAAAACAATAACAGTATTAATAATAATGCCTGTGTTGTTAGCCAACGTCCCTGTCGTATGGGGAAGTTGATATTAAGAGAAACCAGGTCTACCGTGTCCATAAGGAATGTCAGCAAGGGGACAGACCAGGACCCGCAACCACACCTCCC
>NW_012138858.1:3922419-3925003 GCF_000956105.1 Propithecus coquereli
TAGGACCCATCTATACTCAATTCCTTCACCCGGATTCTAAGTCCACCCCTTTACATTTGCTTTGGGTAGAACATATGTACAAAGAACGGAGAAAAGTGGTGAATCTGAAACTGGGAGCTGCTTTGCAGTGCCTTCCTCTGCCCCGTTTCTGCTGGAGAACCTCTTGAAATCTGAGAAAACATAAGGGCGTGTTTATCAAGTAGTTTCTTGAACGGGAGCGTAACTATTACTTCTTTTAAGATGCAGATCCCTGACAGTCTCCGGCCCGGGTTTTCTGGTGTCCAGCGCCACGTCCAGCAAGTGGCAGGAAGGCCAAGGCCCCCAGCGCCCTCTCTCTGGGCGCAGGCTCGCATACATCTTCATTTTCCAGGTGGCATTTTCCAGGGCTACAGTGTTTTTTCTCTGATGCTGATTTGTGAGTCAAACATAAAATCCCTGTTTTCATCCCCAAAGCGCTGGCGCTGTTGTCAGGGAGCCTGGCCCCCGGCTTTGTGCAGCTGACAGGAGGCTGCCAGATGGCGGCGGCTGCAGAAGCTTTGGTGCGCCCAGCCAGCGATGTTGGCGAAATACTGAAACTTTGCGTGGCACCGCCCTTTCGCCACGCTCTCATCCGTTGTCATCCCGGGCACTGGATCGGTCTGATCTCCGTGGTGGGTGAGTCTGGATTGATTGTTCACAATTCACTATTCCGCCCCTGGCCGGTTGGCAGCGGAATTCAAAGCCTTTCACGCTGGTTCATAATGCCCGAGAGCCCAGTGCTCGTGTTGTGGGGGAGAAGATCTCTCTGTCGTGGGTTCAAGCAGAAGCTTTCTTGAGCATTCGCTATGTACAAGGCAAGCTCCTCGGCTTGGGCACAGCTCGGAGTGGGACGGAGTCTCTGCCCTTGAAGATATTCCAGGGGAGGTGGACCCACGGTTAGGATGCGGCGTGCCCACCGCAGCACTACGGTGAGCACGTGGTACCCGCCTGCACGGCTCAGGCCCACCTGGCCCCTTCACGCTCAGAGGCTTCCTTAAGAAGATGACGATGAGAAAGAGCAGAGTCGAAACGGCCATCGCCAGGCAAAACTTTGAACTTTCCTGGAGGGAGAGTAGGAGAGTTGGAAGGAGACACTTCAGGATGAAAGCAGCGATTGACTATGCCCCGCTTTCCTCCCCACCGCTTCCCCGGCGTCTAGTCTCCGTGTTCGTCATCCGCGTTATTGGCAGGGCCGCACTATTTGCGAAACTGAGCTCAGTTTGAAGACTCAGTGGCGTCCTGGAGCCCCAGGGAGCTAAAGCCCCCGTGCCGTCCACTTTGACACCGGCCCCTGATGTCCACACATGTCAGTCCCCACAAGGCCATCGCCAGCAGCCTCCAGCATCCAGCTCAAGCATCGGGTGTTGGTCTAGATTGTGATTCTTAAACTTTTTCATTTCAGGGCTTCAGTAGACTCAAAAATGATCGAGGACCCCAAGGAACTTTAGTTGCCATATTAGAAATTTACTGTATTACAAATTAAAGCTGAGAAGTGTTTAAAACACAAGAATACACAAGCACACATCCCATTCATTGCCAGAGCAATGATGTCATCACGTGCCAGGCAGCTTCTGGAAAATTCCACTGTGCACTCATTAGAGAATGAGACTAAAAATGGAAGATAATATCTTAGTTTTATTATGAAAATAGTTTTGTCCTCATGGAACAAGTAAAAGTATCATGGAGACTCTCAGAGGTTCCTGGACCCTACTCTGAGAAGCGCTGACGTAGACCCGCTCACCCAGCACACCAGGGCCACCCCTGCAGTGGCCGTCCAGACAGATGTCACTGGCCACGTGACTTACTCCTTCCACAGTCACTCATGTCCCCGTCTGTGCAGTTCCTGTATCCAGTTCATCACTTTCTAGATGCATTTGCCCTTCTTGATGCTACTCTTAGTCCTGATTAAGGTTTAGTTTCTCCAGTGTTAATCCTTGGCCTCATAGATGAATTGTTATTGATGATTTTATTGAGATACCATTTATATGCCATAAAATTCACCCTGTTAATGAGTACACTTCAGTGGTTTTCAGTGTATTCGTGGAGTTGTGTAACCATCACCACTATCTACTTTTAAAACATGTTCTTTATCCCCAATACACCCTCTACCCACTAGCAGTGGCTCATCACTCATAAAGGAAATCACACGCTACGTGATCTTTTGTGTTGGGCTTCTCTCACTTAGCATACTGTCTTCAAGGTTCGTCTATATTTAGTATATATCAGTACTTTATTCCTTTTTCTAAATGAATAATATATGTCTTATGATGTGCCACATTTTGTTCATCTATTCATCAGTTGACAGACAGATGAGTTGTTTCCATTCTGGAGCTCTATGAATACTACTGTTATAAACATTTATATAAACAAGTTTCTGTGTGGACGTACATTTTCATTTCTTTCAGGGATATATCTAGAGGTGGGATTGCTGGGTCAGATGGTAGCTCTATGTTTAGCATTTTGAAGAATGGCAGAACTGTTTTCCAAAGTGGTTGCACCATTTTACATCCCCATTACCAGCGAATGAAGGTTCTAATTTTTTCATATCCTATTTCTGTCTGTGTGA
>NW_012138858.1:3925053-3929864 GCF_000956105.1 Propithecus coquereli
CCTGCGGCCCCTTCTGTCGGGGTCACTCCAGCAACGCTTCCTTCTCCTCTGACCCGGCTACTCGATGCTCATGCTTAAATTTCAGTGCATAAAACTTACCAAGTAGCTTATAAGTGCTTCAAAATCTTATTTCTATCCCCCCACATATGACAATGATATGCAATTGATGGCCCTCAAATTTGTATCCCCCCAAAACCTCTGCTCCCATTTTATTCCTAATATCTAATTTAAATATGTAAATCTGTGGGCGAAGGGATGAAAAGCAGGATGGAAAACAAACAAGATCCCCAAAGCATAGAACACTGGGAGGTATTTGTATCTTTAGACTAGTGTTTCTGTATATTTCTTAGCAATAACCCTTTTTTCCCTCATACAGAAGTGTACAAGGAACCCCTCGTTGTGCAGTTGCTAAGCGTTGCTCCTCTGGCAGGTGGGCTTGATGGAGGGAGCCCGGCCTCAAATGCTGCCCTTAACCTAGGGGAACCCTCTTGCTCCACCAACCCAGGTTGGAAATCTGCCGACGTAAGACAATCTCCACATTTTATGTTGGAGGAAACCAAAGTTCTGAAAGCTTAAGTGACTAGTTCAAGTTCACGTAACTAATCGGTGGCAGAACCAGAACCAAACTCCACACCCCTTGAAGTCCTGGCCACAAACCTCCCTGCGCCACATGCTGTGAGTCAATACTCTCCGCAGATGAATTCGCAGGATATTCCTTCACTACTGACGGCAACAGAATATGCTCCTTTCTCCCTTCCAAACGGTCACGGTATGGGGGAGTCTAGAATCCGGAAAAGCCCTGAGTTGGCCCTGACTCTGCGTCCCGTCCTGCCCTGGGCCTGGGCTCGCCAGCGCGCTGCGGTCCTGCCAGATGTCCCGCTGCTCCGGGCACTTCTGGGTGGTCCCCAGGAACCGGCCCCAGCCAAATGCTCCGCTTTGGCGCCATCCATCAGCGAATTTCCCAGAGATGCCAGCAGGCCCCCGCCCCAGCCTCACCTGAAGCTGGAGCAGCCGCGCCGTCCAGCCCGAACGCCCAGCCCTGCTGCCCGCGCGGTGCAGACCCGCCGCTGCCCCGGCGCCCACGGCGGCCCCCGAGTGTCCCGTCCCGCCGCGGCGAGGGCGCTCCCGGCCACGTGCACGGAGGTCGCACTTCTGCCCCTTTTCCTACAGCAGGAGTTCAGCGGAACGCCCGACCGGCAGGTCAGCCCATGCTCCCGGTGAACTGAAAGAGGATGGTGGAAAAACCATCGACGGCTGGAACGGAGAGAGACCTTGGTTCGGCTCCAGCCGCTCTCCCCTGACCTCCGTCTTCCTACCGCTGGTTCCTTTCCCGTTGCAAACGCTGCTTGGGACCCACCTGTGCCCAAACGCTCTGCTGTCCATCCGAAGTTTAAATTTAACCGGGCGTCCTACGTTCTCTTTACTGAATCTGGCGACATTACTCTGCCCCTTCTCCAAGCTGCGCTTCCCCCACTCTCCGTGTTGCCTTCTTCCTTCCAGCTGGTCCCCAGCGCTCAGGATGGCTTCGGGCATTTCCGCCCTGCCACGTACAAGCTCTGTTAAGGTGGAACTGTACTGTCATTTTCTACTCAAAAATTCTTCAGTGGCTCCCCACACCCTGAGCACGACACACAGGAGGCCGGTTGGCGCCTGCGTCCCCGTGGTGCAGAACCCACCTCACCTCCGCCTTTCACTGGATGCTCCAACCTTTGAACTTGTTTGGAGTTCCCTAAACACACCATGCTCTCCTACACCCACGTTGTCACCTCTGTCTGGAACACCCTCTGCCTGGTCTCTGCCCACTCTTTCTAAGGAAAATGCTTCGTCTTCCAGGAAGCCCTCCCTGATTCCTCTGGCAGAGATGTACCCTTATGCAGGCCTCCACTGCAGCAACTGCAACTTGCCTTGTTTTGCTCACTTGCTTTTCTATCCCTCTTGCCATTCAATAACAACCATACCAACAGGAAGGGTAAGCACAGCCTCGCCTCTGTTCAAATGACAGCAAAATTGGAATTTCTGAGATGGATTGAATTAAAATATTTTGCTTCAGATTTAGAAATAATGAGATTTTTATAGGCTATTATAGTTTTGCAGATTAGCTACCAGTCCAACAAAATATTTTACCATTTCTACTTCTCTTAGATTTTATCTTATCTATTTTATTTTTTTATTTTGAGATGGGATCTTGTTATGTTGCCCAGGCTGGTCTTGAACTTTTGGGCTCAAGGGATCCTCCTGCCTCACCTTCCGAGTAGCTGGGACTACAGGCTCGTACCCCCACTCCTCACTCCATAGATTTTAAATCCTAAAATGCTGAGAGACGAAATGAATTTTCTATCCCAAATAATGATAGCTGATCACAGCAGAGGGGCCGTCTGTGCAGCACCCCCTGGGGCAGTGCAGAGTGTGGTTAAGCGGTGACCCCGGTGGGCCACGCCTGGTGCCCTGGCCTCATCGTGGAGCTGCCTGTCCGAGGGCACTGACATGCCAGAATTAATAAACAAGACAAAACAGGGGAGACGTCGTCCTGTCCTAGGACGAAAACCCCCCAGCCGGCTCCGCGCCTCCTGCCAGCTCCCGGGTCTTGCCAACACTGGCCTCATTGCTTCTTGGCATCGCTCCTCCTTCCCCCTGTCCTGCCTGTGCCCCCTGCCCGTCTGCGAGAATACCCCGTGGACATCCCAAACCCGGGCCTTGCCGTCCACACACTTTCTGGGAGCATCCGATATCTGCTCTTGTTCCGCAGTGGGATTTAAGATCACTAATGGCACCTACTGGGGATGGCTGGGTTTTTGTTGTCACAGATTGGGCACCATTCACGTAGACCTGCATTTTGTCCTCCTCCTCACCGTGGGCAGCGTCTGGACTCCACCCCTGCCTGCCACGCCCACGGAATCGCGGACCCTGCCCCATCCTCAGGATCCAGGATGGAGCGTCCCTGTCTGAGGCCTCCATCCTATTGTTTCCCAGAATGGGAGGGGTTAACAATGGTGTGTTTTGAAAAAAGCACAGCTCCTAAGCTTCTTCTAGATGATATTTGTATCTTCTCAGGTGCTCAATTACGCAGACGATTTTAAAGCTGTATTTCCCGTGACAAATTTTGTACCCGTGAGTGTCCTGTTCCCTCCTCCTGAAATGCTTTTATTCCTGACCTTTAGGAAAGGTCAACCCTCCAAGCTTTGCTGGAAGCACCGCCTCCAGGGCAGCTTTCTGCATTCCCTGTGGACAGAGTGAAGGGGTAGAGAGAAAAAGGCCTGTAGCTCCAGACAGATGTGGCCTCAGAGCCACGAATCTGGCACTTACTGTGAGAACAACTGGTCACTTAAACCCTCCAAGGATTCCCTTTCTGTTGCCCATCCCTAAATGAGGTCTACACTACGGAGCTGCCTTGTGAGTTTGCTCCAAGGAGCAAAAACCATGCGATATCTAAGCCATCTCAGCATAATATCTAGTATGGCATTATTAGCAATAAAAACTAGTTAAAACCGCTATACTCCACGCGTATATACGTTTTATTTCACTTTCACTGTAATCCGGTGTGTATACGCAGTGTCCCGCATCCCCGCCTCCGCAATGTTGTGCACGCTTTGGAGGCGGATCCAGTTTGAGTGTGTCCGGAGTGGAGTGCAGGCTAAGCACGTGTTTGTTGACGTGAATTAGTTTATAACCGTAGCTTTCAAGGTCTTGATCAGAAAGAATGAGTGGTTCCTAGAATTTCAGCTGCGGGAAAAGCCTGCTGGGGGAGATGAGAGAGATCTTCGGAAAAGAAAAACAATTTTCGGTGATTCTCAGTCCGTAACATTGAGAAGCTGCCAAAATCTGGTAAGTCGTCACCTGAAATGCTCTCTAACCAATGAGCACATGGGAAGGGGTTGCTCCCTGAGAATTTAGGACCCATCTATACTCAATTCCTTCACCCGGATTCTAAGTCCACCCCTTTACATTTGCTTTGGGTAGAACATATGTACAAAGAACGGAGAAAAGTGGTGAATCTGAAACTGGGAGCTGCTTTGCAGTGCCTTCCTCTGCCCCATTTCTGCTGGAGAACCTCTTGAAATCTGAGAAAACATAAGGGCGTGTTTATCAAGTAGTTTCTTGAACGGGAGCGTAACTATTACTTCTTTTAAGATGCAGATCCCTGACAGTCTCCGGCCCGGGTTTTCTGGTGTCCAGCGCCACGTCCAGCAAGTGGCAGGAAGGCCAAGGCCCCCAGCGCCCTCTCTCTGGGCGCAGGCTCGCATACATCTTCATTTTCCAGGTGGCATTTTCCAGGGCTACAGTGTTTTTTCTCTGATGCTGATTTGTGAGTCAAACATAAAATCCCTGTTTTCATCCCCAAAGCGCTGGCGCTGTTGTCAGGGAGCCTGGCCCCCGGCTTTGTGCAGCTGACAGGAGGCTGCCAGATGGCGGCGGCTGCAGAAGCTTTGGTGCGCCCAGCCAGCGATGTTGGCGAAATACTGAAACTTTGCGTGGCACCGCCCTTTCACCACGCTCTCATCCGTTGTCATCCCGGGCACTGGATCGGTCTGATCTCCGTGGTGGGTGAGTCTGGATTGATTGTTCACAATTCACTATTCCGCCCCTGGCCGGTTGGCAGCGGAATTCAAAGCCTTTCACGCTGGTTCATAATGCCCGAGAGCCCAGTGCTCGTGTTGTGGGGGAGAAGATCTCTCTGTCGTGGGTTCAAGCAGAAGCTTTCTTGAGCATTCGCTATGTACAAGGCAAGCTCCTCGGCTTGGGCACAGCTCGGAGTGGGACGGAGTCTCTGCCCTTGAAGATATTCCAGGGGAGGTGGACCCACGGTTAGGATG
>NW_012138858.1:3938824-3940532 GCF_000956105.1 Propithecus coquereli
GAAGATAATGTTATAATGTGGATATTTAATTATGTGGTAATTATTTAAGAATGTATTTGAAATAGGAATAATTTGTTATTAGTAACAAAGTACTTTATATCCACCTCACAACTCATCTTAACACAGATTTTGTGGTTGAGAGCTACGCTTCAGGTCTCACGGCCCCAAGATCTGACTGCTCTCTTCAAACGGGAAAAGTAACATTAAAAGATCCCTCATTAATCAAGACAGCATTTAAAAATGCCGTACTCCAGTCTTGACTTCCTAAGACGGAAAGATCTATTTTGAAGTCGTGGCAACCATTCTCCCCACGTTTCTCTCTACCCCATGCACACAGAGTGGCAGCGAGTGATGTTCAGAGCTTGTCATGGGAACCAGGGATCTTCAATTATACAGGATGAGCCTGTCCTCTGACCATGTTTCTCACATTCCCAATTAAAACTCCTCTGTCATGGGAATGAAAGAGTCAACTACTGGAAGACATAACAATCCTAAATGTGCATGTGTTCTATAGCAGACCTTCAACACACACGAGGAAAACACTGATGGAAGTTAAAGGAGAAATAGGCAGCCAGTCTCAGGGAGAGGTTTTCCAGTGTCCTCCTCAGTACTGTACACGATCAGTGGACCAAACAGGAACAGGGATAGAGAAGACTTGAACGGCATCATTAACCAAACGGATCAAATTGACATTATAAAACACCACATCTAAAAACGGCAGAATATGTACTTTCCCAGTGTCTATGGGTTATTCACCCAGACAGACCATATGCGGCGCCATAGTCTTAATAAATTCCAAAATCCTGAAATCTTACAAAGTATTAGGTTATTAAGTATGAAATGTCCGATTTCCTTAAGTGTTAATACTGAGTTTGACAAGTTGGAATCTCTGACATTTCACTCTGACACTTCTTATCTTCTTTTTATTGTGAAGGGACATACTCAATCTTTCAAAGGCCCAGTCTGGCGTGTGATTATCTTTCAAATTTTTTTAAGAGCAATTTTTGTGAAACCATGGATAAGTCAAAAACTCATGTTGTTTTCTAATACGAATTCCATTGTGGAACCAGTGCAGTGCAGACAGCTCGAAATATCAATAAGTGTGTGGGAAGGATGTGGCTAATAAACACACAGTACGGCCATGGTTTGAGAAGTTCTGTTCTGGTGATTTTAATCTTGAAAATGAGCCACGTGGGTGACCTGAGACCAAGGTGGGTAAAGATGAGCTGAGAGCTGTAGTGGAAGCGAATCCATCTCAACCTACATGTGAATTAGCAGCAAGGTTTGACCCTACTATTTCAACAAATATTGGACCATTTGAAATAAATGGACGAGGTAAAGAAGCTGGAAAGATGGGTTCCTCATCAATTAAACGAGCATCAGCAGAGAAATCGTCTCTACGCTTGTCTTTCTTCGCTGTCACGACATAAAGGCGAACCATGTCTACACCGTATTGTTATGTGTGATGAAAATGGATTCTTTTTGACAATCACAAGCATTCGGCGCAATGGTTGGATAAAGATGAAGTACCAAAACACAGTCCAAAATATTTTCTTTTATCATAGCATTTGAATTAGAAATCAACAGTAATTTGACATATAAGAAAAAGCCAAATACTTACAAAATAAACAACACACTTCAAAATAGCCCTGAGGTAAAAAAAAAAAAATCACAGGGAAAATTAGAATAATTTCAAACTAACTGAAAA
>NW_012138858.1:3940582-3942591 GCF_000956105.1 Propithecus coquereli
GTAGGAGTCCGTCTTCATTCTTTTGCATGTAGATATACAGGTTACCCAGCACAAATTATGGAAAAGACTATTTTTCTGTCATTTCTTAGATAAATTTTTGATATTTTGCTTTGCCCATTTAGAATACCTTGGTAACATCTCGAACTAGGCAAGCCTTCACTCTCTCCCCTTCTAACACTTACCTTCTTTGTTAGAGCTTCCCAGTCCACTGTGAAAGGAAGCTGGGCAGCCTTCTCTTCAAGGTACACTGAGGAAGCTCTTCTGCTCTTTGAGATGTCTGGGACACGGTGTCGGCAGTGGTCTTGCAAATGTTTAGGCAGAGAGTGCGTATGGGACTTCAAAGTCTGCAGAAACAAATTCTCATTCTCCACTTCCTTAATTGACTGTGTAAATCAAGCAGATTTTCCCTGTTTTCTTATTTTAAAAATATGGGAATAATGATGAAACAGGATTTGCAATATGCTTGATCATTGGCTATTTTGTAATATTCACATTCATATTGTGAGAATAGAATTTTTTAAAATAGGAAAGTAACTGCTTCAGGGTTTGGCATGTAGTATGCAATTAATGTTATTTTCCTTATTTTCTTCTTGAAATTATTTTAGTTTTACATGTACAAAATCAAAAGTTGAAAAACTGTTGAATTCAACCTAGAAATGTCTCTGTGGGATTAGCCAATTCCTGTTGTTTGGGAATTTAGATGTATTTGGAAGAGAAAATATCATAATTGCTAGATGGTATTGAGTGGTTATTATGGACCAGGTGCTTGGCTAAAGATTTTACATGCACTTTTTTATTTAACCCAGACTTCTCATGAGGTAATACTATAACTACCTCCACCCCTTCCAATGAGGACAATGAGGCTTTACAGCAGGTGTTAAATTGCCAAAGGTCACAGTTTTAATAAGGTAGAGCTGAGTCATGACCAGGAAGTTTGACTGAAAAATTTGCCTTTTTAATCATTGTACTCGAAAGTTGTAGGAAACTACTCATCCAATTTTTCTATGCTGTTTGTAGTTCCATATTTATACTAGAACGTATTTTGGGGCTATGGGATTTTTTTCGCAAAAGGGGAGAGATGTTGTCCAATAAATAACAATGCTTGTTTTTGCTTTGATTCATACCAAATTAAATTGGGAGAAAGAAAAAAGCACTGCAGGGCGCTTACTCTGAAGGACACACAGGGTTGCCTGAGTCCATGTTCCCAGTTAGAAAAGACGCAAGGCTGATTGATCATTCACGTTTGATTGGAACTTGGGGCCGTGGATTCCAGTAACAAGACTGAAGGATAGGTGATCAGCACTGAGTCACCGCAGGGCCAGGACTGGCTTTAATGGAGAAAACTGATGTCTGCCAGCAACAGGGAAGTCTCTTCAGATTCATAGATTAACACTAACACAATGTCTGCTCTCCTTGACGTAAATTTAGAGGAATAGAATTCATAGAAGATTAGACGGAGGAGGGGGAGAGTGCCAGGGCCCTCCCAGTGGCTGGTTGACTATAATATTTTGTGCTGGGTCGGGGGCAGGGGAATGGCTTTGGTAGCATCAGGGATCTCCAGAGCCCCGACTTCTGGGAGAATCAACAAATGGTTCTTGAGGTCAGCGTGAAGGTCAGGAGCCTTCACAGTAGAGAAAAGCCCTGCATGCAGTTTAGCCGAATGGACTAGAGCTTCATGAGACCACGGCGGTGACAGTCCCAGCATGGCACACACAGGAGCAGGGCCAGCTTTTAGGAGGAGGTGTCACCAGGAACCCGAGAAGGAGAAACGTCCAAGACGTAAGGACTCCCAGCTGCCCAGGGAACACTCATACGTCACCTGAGGAGGAGAGAGGGTGACTGCAGGCCACCGTCATATGTCACACTATCCGAGGGCAGAGGGCAATCTTCTGAGCACTCCTTCTGGAACTGCCCAGTGGGAGCTAAAAGGCAGACAGAGCTTTGCCCATAAGCTGTCCATTTCAGTGTTATTTATCATGATGAAAAAGTGGAAATGGTCCCAATGCCAT